>NC_081181.1:14059599-14166479 GCF_029867415.1 Vicia villosa
AGTATGAGATTGAAAAGTTCACCGGAGTGAATGATTTCGGTATGTGGCGCTTGAAGATGAAAGCTCTACTGGTTCATCGGGGTTGCTTGGAAGCGCTGAATGGAGAGGCAGCCATGAATGCATAATTGACGGCAGCAGAGAAGACGAATATGATCGAGAAAGCATACAGGGCAATTTTGTTGAGCCTTGATGATAAGTTTCTCCGGAAGGTATCAAAGGAGACGACGATATCAGGGTTATGGGTGAAACTTGAAAGTTTATACATGACCAAATCGCTGGTAAATCGACTCTACCTGAAGAAAGCTTTGTATTCATTCAAGATGATTGAAGACAAAGTGTTGACTGAGCAGTTGGATATGTTCAACAAGATGATTCTTGATCTTGAAAATATTGATGTGAAGATCGATGATGAAGATCAAGTGCTGTTACTATTATGTTCTTTGCCTCGATCACATGCTCACTTCAAATAAACTCTCTTGTGTGGAAGGGACTCCCTGACGTTTAAAGAAGTTCAACCAGCCTTGAATTCCAAGGACTTGAATGAACGAAAGGAGCATAAACCTTTGACTATTCGTGAAGGTTTGACCGTTAAAGGAAAATTTTTGCGAAAGGATGGTAAGTTCGACAAGAAGAAGGTCAAAAGCCAGTCGAAGTCTTATAGTGGCGAAGCATCTGGCATTCGATGCTATCATTGTAAGAACGAGGGTCACACAAGAAAGGTCAATAGAATATCAGACTAGCAGGAAGGTCACGAGGTTGAGAACCGATAATGGCCTTGAATTTTTCAATGAGGCGTTCGACAGTTTTTGTGCGGCCTCTGGTATTGCAAGGCACATAACTACTGCATGTACTCCACAGCAAAATGATTTGGCTGAAAGGTTTAATCGAACTATTTTGGAGAGAGTTAGATGCATGTTGATTAGTGCGGGGTTAAAGAAGGTGTTCTGGGCTGAGGCTGTTTCGACAACAACATATCTGATAAACATATATCCTTCAGCAGCATTAGATATGAAGACACCTGAAGAAGTTTGGTCGGGACATCCACCAGATCTCGACAAACTGAGAGTATTTGGCTGCGTAGCCTATGCTCACATTAGGCAAGACATGGTCGAACCTAGAGCTCTGAAATGCATGTTCATGGGATACCCTGAAGGAGTCAAAGCTTATAGGCTATGGTGCTTAGATCCAGGTCACAGGAGGTGTATCACTAGTCGAGACATAGTTTTCAATGAAGCTGAAATGGCTTTTAAGAAAACTGATGATGTTGGTCGAAGTACAAAAACACCTGACGAAGAGCTGGAATAGGTAGAGATTCCTGTTAAGGTGGAGCATGTTGATGCTGAATTGCATATCTCTGATGAAGTCGAAGAAGAAGTAGAAGATGCTAAGGATGAGGAAACTTTCGATGACTACCTATTGTCAATATATAGGCCGAGAAGAGTCATCAAGGCACCTCAGAGACTTGGGTATGCAGATCTTATAGCTTATGCCTTAATCTCTGCAAATGAGGTTCTAGACAAAGAACCTAGAGACTATAAGGAAGTTATGAGGAGTCGAAATAAGACTGAATGGCTGAAGCCCATGGATGATGAGATGAAATCTATTCATGATAATCACACTTGGGAATTGATCAAGAAACCTGTTGGGGCAAGGTTAGTCATATGTAAATGGATTTTCAAAGTTAAGGAAGGAATCAAAGGAGTAACGTCGAAAAGATACAAGGCAAGGTTATATTGGTGGCGACTCTGTTCATTTTTCGCGAGCGTGCGACAGCTGGCGACTCTGCTGGGGATGTTGCTAGACCTGTTGCTGGTCCATCCTTAGTGAGTCGATCCTAGCCTGCGTTTGTTTGTTTATTTACTGGGTGTTTATTTGTTTTATGTCTATATCTTGTATATATGTTTGCATGTTTATTTTCTGCTTGCATATTATGTTTATTTCTGTTTGCACATCATGCATATGGATTATATTCTGTGTTCCTTGGGGTCTTCTGTTCTGTTTTGCAGGTGGGGGGTTTTTGAGGTAAAAGGCCCACTACCCAGGCCAAGTGACACCTAGGATTAGCGTGGATGCTCATGTTGGCTCCCGTAGCTCTTGCTACGATCGAGTTGATGTGGGGTACCACAACTGGGCGAGGTTCTTTCATGGAACACTGTGTCTGGCACTCTTGTTGCCTCAAACACTTTGTACCCCATGGGAACTATAGACCCCAGTGACCATTAGGGACCACCTGTCCGTGTCTAGAATTCATACCCGTGAGTTTTGGGGAGGGACAGGATACCAGCCTTCATCATACCCGGATTTCCATTTTGCAATCTGAAGTCAAAATTTTGAACCTGTTACAATTAGTATTACCCAGATGTTCAGGACTGCGAGGGACATTCAGTCTCTCACCACATCATGCACATGACACATCATGCTATTGCATCCACCTCACTTCATTCGTGGAGAGGCCTAAAATCTATTTCTAAAGAGAAAAGAAAAGAAAAAGAATATATACATACCTTTTTGCAAAAAAAAAAAAAGGAAAAAGAAAAGGAATAATGAAAAGATTTTAGGATTCTCCCAATGAAATGCATTCCACCACATCATTTAACATGCATGTTCATTTATTTTCAGGAACTTTTTGGCTTTGTCTCCGACTAACACATGGCTCCACCACTGAAGACTGGCAAGCGCAATTACTCTTATTCTTTTGTGAATCCTAATCTGAAGTCTGTTGAGTGTTTGGCAAAGAAGATCACACCGGATGAGTCAACCAATTTCCGAGAAAAATATGGGTACATTCTGAGCCTCCTCAAAATGCCATTCACCAAAGATGAGCAAGAGGGAGTTCACACTTTGCTTCAATTCTATCATCCTTCCCTCCGTTGTTTCGCATTCACTGATTATCTTTTGGCTCCTACCTTGGAAGAGTATTCGTCATTCCTTGGCATTCCTGTTGGGAAAGAGGTACCTTATTATAGCGCCATGAAGGCCCCTGATTCCATTGAAATTGCTAAGGCTCTTTATTTGAGCAAGTCAGTCGTGGAGGCAAGTCTCACCAAGAAAGGAGGTTGTCATGGTTTTCGTATGGAGTTCCTGGTTAAAAGAGGTTGTGATGCTGCTGAAGCCAAAGAATGGGACACTTTTAGAGCTATTCTGGCTCTAAGTATCTATGGTATTGTGATGTTCGCAAATGTACCTGACTTTGTTGATATGAATGCCATCCACATATTCATTCTGCAGAACCCCATTCCTACGCTTCTGGGGGATGTTTATCATTCCGTTCATCATCGTAATGAGCAGAAAGGAGGTTTGGTTAGATTCTGTGCTCCGCTGCTATACCGTTGGTTCAGATCACATTTGCCGGAACGTGGAGCTTTTGTTGATAGTAGGTACACATCCAGATGGGCTGATAGAATTATGGGGCTTAGAGCTAAGGACATTGTCTGGTACAACCGATCCTTGGACCACATGGAAGTTGTTATGAGTTGTGGGAAGTTCAAAAATGTGCCTCTCATGGGCATCAGAGGTGGGATCAACTATAATCCTATCCTGGCTAGAAGAACATATGGATACGCTTTCATTAGTCCTCCTGAACAAGCAGAGATTGCTGAGAATATTTACTATCATTCAGCCACCAATGTTGGGCGAATGGCAGAAGCTGCGCAAGCCTGGAAGAGTATTTGCTGGAGAGATAAGAAGCATTTTGGTCAAAGAGACTGTGCGACTTATAAAGATTATACTGAGTGGGTTGAAGTTGTGGCCAACACCCAAGGGATGCCCTTCCCTCCAAAAGATCCTTTGTATCCTCCTGCTGGCGTACAACCCAACATTGTCTCCATGCCTTGTTATAATCAGACTGTGGAGCAGAATCGGAAATTGACCGAACAAATGGAGACGATGCAAGTTAAGATGAATACTGATAGGCAAGAGAAGCTTTCTGCCCTTCATAAGTTGAAAATGAGAGAAATAGAGCTTGAAGAATTGTATGCTAGAGGAAGTACTTCTCAGAAAAAGCCAAGGGTGACCATAGACTCTAAATCTGCTAAATCTCAAGAGAGGGAGATCAAAGAGCATTATGAGGATCAGTTGGCGGAATTGACAAAGAGGCTCCAAATCCAAACTGATATAGCCAAATCAGAGAAAGCCCGTCGAAAGAAAGCAGACAAGCTCCTTATGGAACGTCAAGCAAAGATTGAGGGGTGTTATGAAGAGATTCGCAAGTTGAAGGGTCGAATGGAGGAAAAGGGCCAAAGTGATACTCAAGCTCAAGAGGAGGCCAGAGGTTGGGAATTGAGAAGCCGTTACTTGGAGACCATGCATTTCAGAAAGGACCTATTGATTCAAGAAGTTGTTAAAAGACCAACCCATGCTGAGACCAAGAAGCTGTTTGAAGAAATGAAAGCTTGGAGCTATAAGAACATTGGAGATAGCCCACTTCGTCATTTGGACATGGGAGATCCTGCTTAGTATTGGTTTTTATTATAGAATCACCACCAGTCTTGTTGGATGGGGTTCCTATTTCTATTTTATGTATTTGTTGGCTCGTGAGAGCGGAATATTTTGTACTTCAAAAACGTGGTTGTGGAATTAATCGATTATGTTTCCTTATCCTGGTTGCTTATCTTGGTTGTGCTTATCTTGGTTATGCTTCACTGTCTTCTCCGTTATCTTGTGTTGTTGGTTTGAGACAAAGCTAAAAAGTCTTGGAAATAATAAAACATGCACACATGCACCCATGCACTCATATCATACTGCATTTTCAGGTTTTTATCAGATTCTAATTGGGGTCCCTTCCAACAACATATTTCTTTTCCGACGACGAAGCTGACTTTCTTACATCCTTACCGCACCAGGAGCAACGAGAGAATCATGGATCAATTTGAACAGAGTCAAGCTGCCCTCCGTAGGGATATGGATGTTATGGGGGAAAGAATGACCCAACTTATGGAGACTCTTCATGTCGTTGTCCAAGGACAAGAAGAGCTCAGAAAGAGCGTTGCTGGGCTGATCAAAGATACTCCTACCAATTCTGCTGATGGGGGGGTGAAAACTAAGGAGATTCCTGCTGAGGGGATACCAAAGGTAGTGGATGACCACCACGAGGTTATTGACCTTGAACATGATCTTACTGCTGAGTTGACTGAGACTGCTAAGATGTACCAAGCTCTCGAAGAACGCCTTAAGGCCGTTGAGGTTGCTAAAACTTCGAGTTTCGACACTGCTGCTATGTGCTTGGTACCTGGGATCGTTATTCCCCCGAAGTTCAAAGTGCCAGATTTTGATAAGTACAAGGGAGTTACCTGCCCAGAGACTCACATTCGTTCTTACTGCCGTAAGATGGCCGCTCACGCTGAGAACGAACCTCTGCTTATGCATTTCTTCCAGGATAGTCTCACTGGAGCCCCATTAGAGTGGTATATGAAGCTCGAGAGGTCTAATGTTAGTACTTGGGGAGAACTTGTTGATGCCTTCTTGAAACAATACCACTACAATACTGCTATGGCTCCTAGCCGCGCACAGCTGCAAAATATGTCACAGAAATCTGAGGAGTCTTTTAAAGAATACGCCCAGAGGTGGCGTGAACTTGCTTCCCGTGTCCAACCTCCTCTCTTGGACCGCGAGTTGATTGATCTATTTATGGGAACTCTGAAAGGGCCGTATCTTCAGCACATGGTTAGTAATACTTCTCCCTCCTTTTCGGATGTGGTTATCATTGGTGAGAGAGCTGAGAACTGTGTCAAAGCGGGTACCATTCAGGGTGTTACTAGTCCTAGCACCTCAAGTGGTAATGGTAAGAAGCCGTATTCTGGGTTTGTGAGGAAGAAGGAAGGTGAGACTAGCACTGGTTCTGTTGACCAAAGCCGGGCCCCTGCTTATTCTGCTGTTCCACCTCCTTATTATCCGATGCCTTATGCTGTTCCTAGTCCATATGTCCCTCAGGCGTATGCTGCTGCCCTTCCACAACCATGGATGGCACCCCAACAGCCTTTTGTACCACAACAACAAGCCGCTGCTCCTCAGAATCGCCAACAGAATCCTAGGCCCCAAGGTCAGAGAGGTCCACAGAGGCAAAGATACCCTGACAGGCGTATAGATCCGGTTCCCATGCCGTATGCTCAGCTTCTCCCCCAGTTGCTTGCTGGTCAATTGGTACAACTCCGTGAACTTGGACCTCCACCTAGTCCTCTCCCTCCTGGTTATGATGTTAATGCTCGATGTGAATTTCATTCAGGTGCCCCGGGCCATACTATTGAAAAGTGTAGAGCATTAAAGTACAAAGTTCAGGATCTCCTTGATGACAAACTTATCTCGTTCGCCCCTACTGGTCCTAATGTGCAGAATAATCCTATGCCTCCTCATGCTGGTGTGACCAATGCTATTGAGTTATGTGATGATCAGATCCTAGTAAATGATGTTAATGAGGTAAAGATGCCGCTAGAAGTTATCAGAGGATATCTTATGCAACAAAAGGTTTTGTGTGAGCTACATGACTACTGTTTGCAATGTTCTTCTAACCCTGAGGAATGCACTAGGTTGAAAGAAGAAATCCAGAAACTAATGGATGAAGGTGTTCTTAGAGTGGAAAGGGTCGTTCCTATCGAAGATGTGGCTACTCTAGAGATACCTTACTATCCTGCTGAGGTGTCAAAGAATCAGAGTACTCCTTTGGTCATTCGTGCTCCGAGTACTCCCTTGGTCATTCAGGCTCCGAGGACTCCGTTAGTTATTCAGGTTCCAAATGTTCCTTCGACTCCTTCAACCTCGTCTATTGTTCCCTCTCCTGTGAATGATTCTAAGGCTGTTCCTTGGAGTTATAATGCCGTGTATATTCAAGGGAAGAAGTTTGACTGTCCTCCAGTGGGTACTTCGAGTATCACAAATATTACTGGCACTAGTGGTATTACCCGTAGTGGTCGGATCTTTGCTGCCCCTCCTCCGCCTCCTAAAGAGACCAATAAAGAGGCTAGTACACAAGCAAAAGGAAAGCAAGTTGCTGTTGATCCTCCTGTAACACGTAACGCACAAGATGCCGAGCAACTCTTGAAGATCATTAAGAAGAGTGATTACAAAGTGATCGACCAACTTGATCAGACCCAAGCCAAGATCTCCATCTTGTCTCTCTTGGTGCATTCTGAAGCTCATCGTGATGCTCTGATGAAAGTTCTGGCTTCCGCTCACGTAACTCAAGACATTACCGTGCCTCAGTTTGAAGGGGTTGTGACCAACATTGCTGCTGGTAATTGTTTGGGTTTTTCCGATGATGAACTTCCACCTGAGGGTAGAGCACATAACAAAGCGTTGCATATCTCAGTCAAGTGTCTGGATGCTGTGTTGTCTCGAGTTCTGATTGATACAGGTTCTTCTCTTAATGTGATGCCCAAGACTACTTTGTTTAAGCTGAGTATGGATGGGGTTATGATGAGACCGTGCACTATGAGTGTCAGAGCATTTGATGGTTCTAGAAGGTCCGTAGAAGGGGAAATTGATCTGCCTGTCTTGATTGGTCCCCACATGTTCTATATTGCCTTCTATGTTATGGATATACGTCCTTCATACACTTGCCTCTTGGGTCGTCCTTGGATCCATGCTGCTGGGGCTGTGACATCTACCCTCCATCAGTGTTTGAAATTTGTTGTGAATGACAAGATTGTTGTGATCACTGGTGAAGAAGATTTGATAGTCAATAATCTGGCGTCATACCGTTATGTTGAAGTGGAAGGAGAGATACAAGAGACACCTTTTCAAGCATTAGAGATTGTGTCGGTTGATAAACTCCCCGTGGTTGAGAATAAGAAGGAACTCGGAGCACCCCTCTCGTCTCTGAATGATGCTAAGGCCTTCTTAGAAGCTGGCACTCCCCATAGTGCCTGGGGCAAGCTGATTGATGTTCATGAGAAGCGAGACAAGTATGGCCTTGGGTATCAACCATCTTCTTCTACTCAGCTCAGCATAATTCCTGGAAAGAAGGTGATTCCCCCCATTTCCCAAGTGTTCGTCAGTGCAAGCACCAGTTCTGGAAGTCAGGTTCTCGCCGTGGATGATGATGATGAAGAAGATCTCTCCAGATTCATTTGCCATGCTGCGCCTGGACAGGAGCTCAACAATTGGACTATCTTGGACATCCCCAGAGTCACTTTTATGGAGATGTAATTTTCTTGTTTCGATAAGTCATATGCTTCGCCCTAAGCATTTTGACCGCTTGTATAAAGAAGGGCCCCCATATTGTTTCAATTTGTTTAATATTGAATGAAAATCATATTTTCGCATGCAATTACTGTTCCATTTCTTTCATTTTTGTTTTTACTTTAAAAACTTTTTCAAAAATGGCAAAGCTTTTTCTTTTTCCTTTCTTTTTATGTGATGCATTCTAAGGCATAAATCATCCATCGTGCAGATCCGGCTCGAATTCCACCAAAAATGATAATGTTACAGTTCCACGTCTTAATATCCTTGAGAATCCGATTGACCAAGCTGATGAGGATAGTGGGGAAGATTGTGAAGTCCCTGAGGAATTGGCAAGACTTTTGAGACAAGAGGAGAAATCTATTCAGCCACATCAGGAAGCCATAGAAATCATCAACCTCGGTTCAGAAGAAGCAAAGAGAGAAGTCAAGATAGGGGCCGCTTTGCAAAGTGATGTGAAGAGAAGGTTGATTGAGCTGCTTCGAGAGTATGTTGACATCTTCGCCTGGTCATACGAGGACATGCCTGGTTTAGACACGGATATAGTTATGCACAGGTTACCGCTCAAACCAGAATGTCCGCCTGTAAAGCAGAAGCCACGAAGAACTCGACCTGATATGGCTTTGAAAATCAAGGAGGAAGTTGAAAAACAGTTGAAGGCGGGTTTCTTATCTGTGTGTGAGTATCCTCCTTGGATTGCAAACATAGTACCTGTTCCTAAGAAGGACGGAAAAGTACGCATGTGTGTTGACTACCGAGATTTGAATAGGGCAAGTCCGAAGGATGATTTCCCTCTGCCTCATATTGATGTGCTAGTCGACAACACTGCTCAGTATTCGGTATTCTCCTTCATGGATGGTTTTTCTGGCTATAATCAAATAAAAATGGCTCCTGAAGATATGACCAAGACTACCTTTACTACTCCGTGGGGTACGTACTGTTATAAAGTGATGCCTTTTGGTCTTAAGAATGCTGGTGCAACATATCAACGAGCGATGGTGACTCTCTTCCATGACATGATCCATAAAGAGATTGAGGTGTACGTCGACGATATGATTGCAAAATCCCAAACTGAGGAGGAACACTTGGTATATCTTGAGAAACTGTTTGCTCGGTTGCGTAAATTCAAGTTGAGGCTTAATCCAAACAAGTGCACTTTTGGAGTGCGATCTGGTAAATTACTTGGTTTCATTGTGAGCCAACGAGGGATTGAGGTCGACCCTGATAAAGTGAGAGCAATACAGAATATGCCAGCACCAAAGAATGAAAAAGAAGTTCGAGGGTTCCTTGGGAGATTGAATTACATAGCCAGGTTCATTTCTCATCTCACTGACACTTGTGAACCCATCTTCAAACTGCTGCGCAAAAATCAAGATATCCGATGGGATGACCATTGCCAAGAAGCCTTCGAAAAGATCAAGCAGTATCTCCAAGAGCCACCAATCCTTATGCCTCCGGTTCCTGGGAGGCCGCTTCTTATGTACTTAACTGTGCTTGAAGGATCTATGGGGTGTGTGCTGGGCCAACATGACGAGTCTGGTCGAAAAGAGTGCGCCATTTATTACCTGAGCAAAAAGTTTACCGATTGTGAATCCCGCTACTCACTACTCGAGAAAACTTGTTGTGCTTTGGTATGGGCTGCTCGCCGACTGAGGCAGTATATGTTGACTCACACCACTCTATTGATCTCCAAAATGGACCCGATAAAGTACATCTTTGAAAAACCGGCTCTTACAGGAAGACTAGCCCGATGGCAAATGCTTTTATCAGAATACGACATCCAGTATGTCACACAGAAGGCCATCAAAGGAAGTGTCCTTGCAGATCATCTTGCTCACCAGCCATTAGAAGAGTATCAGTCAATGAAGTTTGACTTTCCTGATGAAGATATCATGAAACTAGATGATAATGAAGGACCCGAACCAGGGGAGCGATGGACTCTCACGTTCGATGGTGCATCAAATGCTATGGGCCATGGTATCGGGGCAGTTTTGACTTCTCCTCGTCAAACTCACATCCCTTTCACAGCTAGAATATGCTTTGATTGCACGAACAATGTCGCGGAATACGAAGCTTGCATAATGGGTCTCGAAGCAGCCATTGATATGAGAATCAAGATCCTTGAGGTTTATGGGGATTCTGCCTTGGTTATACATCAAGTGAGAGGTGATTGGGAGACACGACACCCCAATTTAGTTCTTTATAAGGACTATATCTTGGAGTTGCTTCCCGCTTTCGAGGAAATCACTTTCAATCACATCCCCCGAGAGGAAAATCAATTGGCAGATGCTTTGGCTACTTTGGCAGCTATGTTCAGAGTTAGCTCCCCTAAAGAAGTGCCAGACATAACGATCCTCCGTTACAAAGAGCCTGCCCATGCATTCCCTGCTCATTGTCTCACTACCGAAGATGTGTATGATGAAAAGCCATGGTATTACGACATCAAGAGGTACGTTGAGAAGCAAGAGTATCCCGAAGATGCTACGATTGGTGATAAGCGAACGCTTCGAAGGTTAGCATCCAAATTCTTCTTGTCAGGAGACGTCCTGTACAAAAGAAACTATGATTCAGTTTTGCTCAGATGCGTGGATAGACACGAAGCAGAATTGATCATGCGGGAAATTCATGAAGGATCTTTTGGAACTCATTCTAGTGGACATTCTATGGCCAAAAAGATCTTGCGAGCAGGATATTATTGGATGACGATTGAAAGTGATTGTTATGTGTATGTGAAGAAATGTCACAAATGTCAAGTGTATGCTGACAGAATCCATGTTCCTCCAACTCCTTTGAATGTTCTGACATCACCTTGGCCCTTTGCTATGTGGGGCATAGACATGATCGGACGGATAGAGCCGCAAGCTTCGAATGGACACAGATTTATTCTTGTTGCTATCGACTACTTCACCAAATGGGTTGAAGCTGCTTCTTACAAGAATGTAACCAAGCAAGTCGTTACTCGCTTCATCAAGAAAGAGATCATATGCCGATATGGAGTTCCAAACAAGATCATCACTGATAATGGGTCTAATCTTAATAACAAAATGATGGCCGAGTTATGTGAAGAGTTCAAGATTGAACATCACAATTCATCGCCCTATCGGCCAAAGATGAATGGCGCGGTCGAAGCTGCTAACAAGAATATAAAGAAGATCGTCCAGAAGATGGTTAGAACGTATAAAGATTGGCATGAGATGTTGCCATTTGCTTTGCATGGCTATAGAACTTCGGTTCGTACTTCAACTGGGGCAACTCCCTTCTCTCTTGTCTACGGTATGGAGGCCGTACTACCTGTTGAAGTGGAAATTCCTTCGTTGAGAGTCTTGATGGATGCCAAACTCGATGAAACGGAATGGGTTCAAACGAGGCTTGATCATCTCAATCTAATTGAGGAGAAACGCTTATCTGCTATCTGCCATGGCCAGTTGTATCAAAAGAGGATCAAGAAGGCGTATGACAAGAAGATTCGGCCTCGAGAATTCCACACCGGTGACCTAGTCGTAAGGAAGATCTTGCCAATTCACACTGATCCAAGGGGCAAATGGACCCCCAACTATGAGGGACCATACATTGTGAAGAAAGCATTTTCAGGTGGTGCTTTAATCCTGACAAAGATGGATGGGGAAGACGTTCCGCTTCCAGTCAATTCAGACTCAGTCAAAAAATACTACGCATAAAAGACCCGCTAGGTCGACGTACCTAGGCAAAAATAAGGGCATCCCGGCAAACCAAAAGGGTTTGGGCAAAAATTAGGGATAAAACAAAGAAAAGAAGAATAACCCGCTAAGTTGAAAACCTGGAAAGGCGACTTAGGCAAAAAAGGGGCATCCCGCTGGGTTGAAAACCCGAAAGGGCGACCCAGGCAAAAGTTAGGGATCAAAAGCGAGAGGCTGCAGTCTGAATATCCTTCACAAAGACCATTATACGCCCTTGGCAGAACAGACGGATCAGTCTAATCATTACCCTTCTGAGGCAAAGCATTGAGAGGATCGAGGATATGGGAACTGTAGCAATATCAGTTTTAATGGAAATCCGAGCATTTCTCTTTGCCATTCCGCTCTTTGCATTTTTATTTTTATTTTATTTTCTTTTTCGCAACTACCTCATTTAGGAGTTGCTTCCTTGTACAGAAGCCTATTCACAGGCACTCCATCAATAAAATGATCTTTTGATGCAAAAGCTTTCTTTCTCTCTTTTTATTTTCACGCATGCGAGATGTGATTTAATTCGTTATTAAACATTGCACTGAAAGCATGGAGGCAATAATCACAAAATCAAAACGAAACATGATGTTACATAAACATAAAAGTGCTCTAAGGGGCGCCATCTGCATCCAAACGTTGTTTTCTGTGCAGGTTGCAGGTTCTAGCCATCATCTTGGCTCATGATATGTCACAAAGGTCATCATCATTCCACGTGAAAGTTCCAAAGTATAATTCATCAGTACTGGTAAGCATGGAGCGCCCGAAAAAGTCTATATTCCCCTTCAATCTGGCAGACAAAGAATGGTCCCCCAAAGAACTCATGATTCCCCAAACAGCATAGGATGTAAGGAAAGTCGAGTAAAGCCATTTCCTCCCAGCAGAGCTATGTTCTAACCCTCCACACGGTTGCCAATAAGCTGTGGCACCATGAGGCTTCCAACGCCCATCCGCAATAGTGTTTCAAGACAACAAACAGCGGACCCCAATGATCTCGCTCCCCTGTCACTAATGCCTTTATTTGGCACTTTGCATATAAAATTCATTGCATATAACATTGCATCTTCAAAAGTGTAGCATATCCGTCAAAGCGGATCGTTACGCCATAGAAAAATTCAAGCATGCATACAAAGCATAAGCCAGATAGTACAAATCATCACTCAATCAAGCCGATGGTGCATCCTAACAGAAGTTGTCATCCGTATAAACTTCACTTGATATCTGCTACTCCATCACAAATCTCTTCCAGACATGGTGCCGATACCTGGTATCCCAATCCCCAGTAATTCAATCTACCAAACTCCTCAAACACTCGTCTGTGTCATTCCTTCGATACGCGTCTGTATTGATTCAAACACTCGTCTGTGTCATTCTTTCGATACTCATATGTATCCTCTCCTTTTGATGCTCGTATGTGTCACTCTTTCGATACTCGTCTGTATCCTCCTCAAACACTCGTCTGTGTCATTCCTTCGATACGCGTCTGTATTGATTCAAACACTCGTCTGTGTCATTCTTTCGATACTCGTATGTATCCTCTCCTTTTGATGCTCGTATGTGTCATTCTTTCGATACTCGTCTGTATCCCCCTCAAACACTCGTCTGTGTCATTCCTTCGATACTCGTCTGTATCTCTTTTGATGCTCGTCTGTGACATTCCTTCGATACCCGTCTGTATCTCTTTTGATGCTCGTCTGTGTCATTCCTTCGATACTCGTCTGTATCTCTTTTGATGCTCGTCTGTGTCATTCCTTCGATACTCGTCTGTATCTCTTTTGATGCTCGTCTGTGTCATTCCTTCGATACTCGTCTGTATCTCTTTTGATGCTCGTCTGTGTCATTCCTTCGATACTCGTCTGTATCTCTTTTGATGCTCGTCTGTGTCATTCTTTCGATACTCGTCTGTATCTCTTTTGATGCTCGTCTGTGTCATTCCTTCGATACTCGTCTGTATCTCTTTTGATGCTCGTCTGTGTCATTCTTTCGATACTCGTCTGTGTCTTCTTTTGATGCTCGTATGTGTCATTCTTTCGATACTCGTCTGTATCCTCTTTTGATGCTCGTATGTGTCATTCTTTCGATACCCGATACCCGTCTGTATCTCCTTTTGATGCTCGTATGTGTCACTCTTTCGATACTCGTTTGTATCTCCCTCAAAAACAATTGTCTATGTCACTTTATCTTTCTGTCAAACCTACTCCTCTCCCAATCATTTCCATGTAAATATCAATCCCTTTGAGAACCTTGTGTTGGCACCTTTGCTATGTTACAAGTTATCACCATCCAGTTACTCACTGTAAATATTTCCATCAGAAAAATAAAAATCCTCTTTCCCCAGCAGATATCAAAACAAAAAACAAAAATAAGGATACCACTTACACCAGCTCCTCTTCAGGACAAATTTCTGGTACTTTGATATTTAACCTTCTTCTACTCCGAATGTTCGAAAGGCTAGCGCCAACCTCACCTTCGAGTATAAGACGATTAAATAGGGGCAGCTGTCATACCCCAAATTTGTCCTACCCTTTAACTTCTAACTGGCTTAGGCTTTGCATTCATGTACATACATCACTTAGGTCATAATCCATACCCATGCATTCATATCGTAGGTGTTATTCAAGGGCCAGCAAGAAAAAGCCCCATTGCAAAGAAGTATGATCAAAGAATGAGAAAACTGAGGTATAATCATGTGGCCCTATGTTTGTTGAAGTCCTCCTGGATTGGGGTGTCTCTCCGCTTCAAATCAGGGCATTGATTAGAGGGTACAAGCTTGCAAATCATCTAGTTCTTTAAATCAGGGTTTCTTTGACCAAAGTCAATCAGTTGACTTTCTGGTCAACATTTAATCAGAAGTGGCTTCTATGTGTGGAGAACTTCTCATACTGACTGTGTGGATGTGTTTGTTTGACTGGATGTGAGTGGAAGAGATTTAATCGGGAATTTCATCAATAGTCGGAAAAATCGGAACAGTTGACTTTTGGGTCAAAATCGGGAAAATTATTCAGATATTGACTTTTGGTGGAAAATTAATCAAGAAAAGTCGAAGAATGGATAAAATCGGGAGTTTGACAAAAAGCTGCCAAAAATAGAAAAAATGACAAAAAAGGCAATTTTCAACACTTAGAAAAATTTTGGGTGTTTCGAATCTTGTTGGGCAGTCCACTTCAGCATTGAATTACACGTGGCAAACGGCATTTTTCGGAGAAATTTCCAACATTAAAGTTGTTCCCCTCATGGAGGAGAACAACTTTGTAGTTGGACACTTTTTTATTTGAAGCTTGTATGAAGAGTTGAAGTGGTGTGAAATTCCTGAAAACTCATTTAAATCAGGGCATAATCCAGGTCACAAGGCAGGTCATGACCTAGCATTTTAACAAACACATGGCATGCCAAATCCCCAGCCATTTTTAGAGCTGTACAAAAGTGATATGAACGCAAACCTGGTACCATTCTCTTCTTTGCCATGTCCTCTATCCAATGAGATCAGTATCACTGATTTTGGACATGTATTGATCGAGATAGAGAGGCTCAAAGTACCACCCTCGCAGAGTCACGTTCTGGCCATACGCATGTGACAGCAAGCTGCTGGGCGTGTGCAGTGGTATTTGCATGAATTCAAGGCCATTTTTCTCATACTTCCAAGCCTTATCTTGAGATATTCTCAACACCAATCTTGTTCTATCCCATGCCCTCTTTGATATGACCCCATTCTTGCATCATTTAACAACCCATGGTTTGAGATATAAGTGTTCAAAGTAAGCACCACAGCATGAAGAAAAAAAAGTAAAACAACACACAATTGCACTACACACACATTAAAGTCCCACATTGGAAAAATGGAAAAAGTGTGCTGCAAGTCCCACATTGGAAAAATGAGAAAGAGGTATTGCAAACTAGTCCAAGTCCCACATTCAAGGATTGTGAATCACAAACCGATGGTTGGCCATATAAATAGAAACTCATACATCAACCATTTCTCACTTCCACTCTTCACTATATCACTATACTATCTCTTTCCCTCTCTCTCTCTCTCTCTCTCTCTCTCTCTTTCTCTCTCCCTCTCTCTCTCTCTCTCTCCCTCTCTCTTTCTCTCTCTCTCTCTCTCTCTCTCTCTCTCTCTCTCTCTCTCTCTCCCTCTCTCTCTTTCTCTCTCCCTCTCTCTCTCTCTCTCTCTCACTCTCTTCACTCCCATCTATACCCTCTCTCGTTGCATCAGCCTTCTTCTACACCCATCATCTCACGGCATCAGTCAAAGAACTATGGCTTTCAAGAAAGTGCAGTAACGCCTAGGGCTTCTCGAAGTAGATCGTAGCAGCACTAAGCTCGTGGACCAGCTATAGATCCTGAGTCTATTCCGGTCGGCAGCCTATGCAAGCCGAATTCGAGTAGTGGAGTTCCGCTTGTTCTCCATTCAAAGCTCTCTTGCAGGTAAGTCCATAGAGCTTTCTTAGCATGGTAGCATTAACATGTAGAGCATTTGCATCTAGAAGTATGGGACCTTGCCTTGTTCATGAACAAATCTGATGAATCTCCGAGTTTTAATCTTCATGCTCTGAACTTGTTTATTTTCATGTCTAGATCATAGAGCTAGGATTGGTGAATGTTATATGATTGATGCTATATTGAGTTTCTGAATGAGATCAAAAGTGAGCGATGATGTTACCATGCGCTCTGTTTGAATGTAATGTAGTTAGGTTGCTCGGGTTTGGTTTCGGTGAGAGCATTAGAGAGAGTTTTAGGAAGAACGAAGAGCATATGCATGTCCAGGTTTGAAAAGCGAGTGGGAAAATGGTTGAATGTTCGGAATATCTCATGTTTTCTCCGACGGAGTGTGACCGGAGGGGGTGACCGGAGACGGCTCCGGCAGCAACACATGCAAGCCCTGGGTGTGGCCGTCTTGTATTGGCGGATCTCTTTTGTCCTATTCCTATCACGTTTTCATGAGGGATTGATGTGTTGGCGTATTATGATTCATAGATGGCCCAGGTTTTGTCCTATTTGATTTAAATAAAGTGCACCAACTAATGAAGGTGTGATGCTGATACATGATAACGTAAAGACCATGGCATGAATGCTGTATGTTGCATGAAATAATAAAAACAACATAAAAAAAGTTTGAGTTTCCTTATAATTTCTTTTGCTTATTAATTGAGTTTTACTAAAAAAAAATTGACAAAAGCATTTTTTACTCTATTAGGCTTTTTAGAATATTTTCTTTTAATTGTTTTTAATGATTGTTTTCTTTGAGTGTTAATTGGCTAATAAACCATAAAATAAATAGTTCCTTGTGTTAATTCAAAATTAGTTTCCCATGTGAATAAAAATAGAATTGCTTATGAACATCTTTGTGAATAATGTAGATTTTAATTCTTTTCCTTTTTGTGAATATTTCCCATGTATGTGAATTGTCTAAAATGCCCTTGGTCTTTAATTTTGTCTTCTCATTTAATTGCTTTTCCTCCTCATGTTCCCTTAGAGTATCCTTATAACATAGATGTAGAAATTAGGATTAGTCCCCTTTTTGCATCCTTTTTCTTTTACAACCATAAAACATTAATAAATACTTGAATAAAATCCCCTTAAAAAACACCAACCAAAAACACTTCAAAAAACCTAATAAATGTTCAGACTTAAAACAAAAGTGAGGAAGTGATGCGAGACCTTGTAGTAGGTTCTCGTCATCATGGAATTACCCTAAAAGACACAAACCAATCATTTCTTTTTCTTTTGCCTGCTTGGCACCTAAGGGCACCGTTATCTCCGCTCCATTGCATCCTAGGTCGATCCCTTATGCAAGAGCGCGAGCGTTAACTCCGCCCAACTAAAAAACACAAAAACAAACAGAAAATCGTGAGCCGAGCTACGGTAACTCTGATTCCTGAAAAGGATACGTAGGCAGCGGGGTAGGGCCCGTGCGAGTACAATTCTTTATTTTCCCTACATTTTGCATTCATTTCACATATAGACATAGGCATAGTACACACCCTTTAGATAGAAACAAACATAGGTGGATACCATCGAGTACGATGGGCGTGAGGGGTGCTAATACCTTCCCCTCGCGTAACCGACTCCCGTACCTTGATTCTCTGGTCGCAAGACCCTGTCCCTTCCTTTGTTAGGTTTTCTGATATTCCTTTCCCTTATGGGATAAATATATTGGTGGCGACTCTGTTCATTTTTCGCGAGCGTGCGACAAAGGAGACCAAAGCTCTTGCTCTAATCCATAAATATGAAGCCTTCAAGATGGAGGATGATGAAAACATTGAGAAAATTTTCTCAAGATTTCAAACGCTAACTGCTGGATTAAGAGTTATGGACAAAGGCTACACCAAGGCTGATCATATAAATAAGATCATCAGAAGCTTGCCCAGAAGATGGGGTCCAATGGTGACTGCATTCAAGATTGCAAAGAATCTGAATGAGGTTTCTTTGGAAGAGCTAATCAGTGCCTTGAGAAGCCATGAGATAGAGGTGGATGCAAATGAACCTCAGAAGAAAGGTAAGTCTATTGCATTAAAACCTAATTTTAAAAAATGCACTAACGCTTTTCAGGTTGAAGAAGAAGATTCTGAAGAATCAGAATCAGAAGAAGAAGAAGATGAACTGTCCATGATCTCCAGAAGGGTTAATCAACTCTAGAAAAGCAAGCAAAGGAGGTTCAAGAACTTCAAAAGTTCAAAGAAGCCTGAAAGAGGAGAATCTTCTGGTGGCAGAAGATCAGATACGAAGAAGGTCATCTGCTATGAGTGCAATGAGCCTGGACACTTCAAGAATAAATGTCCAAAACTTCAGAAGGAAAATCCAAAGAAGAAGTTTCATAAGAAGAAGGGTCTTATGGCAACATGGGATGATTCTGAATCAGAATCAGAATCAGATTCTGAAGGCGAGCAAACTAACTTTGCACTGATGGCCACAATGGATGATGGATCAGAATCTACATCAAAATCAGATTCTGAAGAGGTATTTTCTGAACTATCTAGAGAAGAGTTAGTTTCCAGTTTAACTGAACTTCTGGAACTCAATGCTCATCTTAGTATCAAATACAAAAAGCTGAAAAAGCAATTTGAATATGAAACTGAGAAGCTGGAGTTGGAAAATTCTGAACTGAAGAAAAAAGTTTCAAAATTATCCAAAGATAGTGGATCTTCCTCTGAATCAGAAAAATCCATTCCTAGTCTCAATCATATTCTTAAAAGAATATGACTCGAGCTTCAGAAAGTTTCTATCTAGAAGTATTGGCAGAAGTCACCTTGCTTCTATGATATATGGAGTTTCTGGAAACAAGAGGATTGGCATTGGCTGTGAGGGTGATATCCCGCATAAATTTGAAACTGTTGATGAGTTGAAAATCACATACAAGCCATTGTATGAGCAGTTCAAATATGGCCACTCACATGATATTAGGCTCACCTCACATGCACAGAGTTTTCATACTACACACACCAAGAAGCATGTGACACAACCTAAAAAATATCATGCTGCCAAATCTAAAGGTTATCATACTGTCCCTCCTGTAAATTATTATTCTAAACCCAAGTTCAATCAGAACTTGAGAAAAACTAACAAAAAAGGACCCAAGAAATTGTGGGTACCTAAGGAGAAGATAATTTCTGTTGCAGATATCCTTGGAAGCAAAGAAGACAAAGCACAAAATGTCATGGTACCTGGACTCTAGGTGCTCGCGACACATGACGGGAATAAGGTCTATGTTCCAAGACCTGGTGCTTAAATCTGGTGGAGAAGTCAAGTTTGGAGGAGATTAGAAGGGCAAGATTATTGGCTCTGGAACCATAAGTATGGGTAACTCTCCTTCCATAACTAATGTACTTCTTGTAGAAGGATTAACGCATAACTTATTGTCCATGAGTCAATTAAGTGATAATGGTTATGATATAATCTTCAATCAAAAGTCTTGCAAGGCTGTAAGTCAGAAGGATGGCTCAATCCTATTTACAGGCAAGAGAAAGAACAACATTTATAAGATTGATCTTTTAAATCTTGAGAAGCAGAAGGTGACTTGCCTTATGTCTATTTCTGAAGAGCAATGGGTCTGGCACAAAAGATTAGGACATGCTAGTTTGAGAAAGATTTCTCAGATTAACAAACTAAATCTGGTCAGAGGACTCCCAAATTTGAAATATAAATTAGATGCTCTTTGTGAAGCATGTCAGAAGGGCAAGTTCTCCAAACCTGCATTCAAATCTAAGAATGTTGTCTCTTCCTCAAGGCCGTTAGAACTTCTGCATATTGATCTGTTTGGACCAGTCAAAATAATATCTATCAGAGAGAAGAAATATGGATTAGTCATCGTAGATGATTATAGCCGCTGGACATGGGTAAAGTTCTTAAAACACAAGAATGAGTCTCATTCAGTGTTCTTTGAATTCTACACTCAGATCCATTCTGAGAAGGAGTGCAAAATCATAAAGGTCAGAAGTGATCATGGTGGCGAATTTGAGAACAGATTCTTTGAGGAGTTCTTCAAAGAAAATGGTATTGCCCATGATTTCTCTTGCCCCAAAACTCCACAGCAAAATGGAGTTGTAGAGCGAAAGAATAGGACTCTACAAGAAATGGCCAGAACCATGATCAATGAGACCAATATGGCTAAGCCCTTCTGGGCAGAAGCAATAAACACTGCATGTTATATTCAGAATAGAATCTCTATAAGACCTATTCTAAATAAGACTCCTTATGAATTGTGGAAGAACAGAAAGCCCAACATTTCATATTTTCATCCTTTTGGATGTGTGTGTTTTATTCTGAATACTAAAGATCATCTTGGTAAGTTTGATTCTAAGGCACAAAAATGTTTTCTTCTTGGATATTCTGAACACTCTAAAGGCTATAGAGTATACAATACTGAAACATTGGTTGTAGAAGAATCAATCAATATCATATTTGATGATAAGTTTGGTCTTGAAAAACCAAAGAAGTTTGAGAATTTTGCAGATACAGATATTGACATATCAGAAGCTGTAGAACCAAGAAGCAAAGTTCCAGAAGCTGAAAGTCTCAGAAGCAATGGATCAGAAGATCAAGTTGCTGCATCTTTATAGAATCTCAGAATTTCTGAAGAGCCAGCAGTCAGAAGATCTTCTAGACTCACCTCAGCTCACTCAGAAGATGTGATCCTTGGAAAGAAAGATGATCCCATTAGAACAAGAGCACTCCTTAAGAACAATGCAAAATGTCAATTAGGTCTTGTTTCTTTGATCAAGCCAACTTCTGTTGATCAAGCTCTAGAATATCCAGACTGGATAATTTCCATGCAAGAAGAACTCAATCAGTTTACAAGGAATGATGTATGTGATTTGGTTCCTAGACCAAAAGGATTCAACATCATTGGCACTAAGTGGGTGTTCAGAAACAAGCTTAGTGAGAAAGGAGAAGTGGTAAGAAACAAAGCCAGACTGGTGGCTCGGGGATATAGTCAGCAAGAAGGGATTGACTATACAGAAACCTTTGCACCAGTGGCCAGGTTTGAATCTATTCGCTTATTAATTTCTTTTGCCACTCAGCATAACATCACTCTGTATCAGATGGATGTTATGAGTGCCTTTTTAAATGGTTATATAGATGAGGAAGTCTATGTCCACCAACCTCCTGGTTTTGAAGACTCTAAGTCTCCTGAACATGTTTTCAAACTTAAGAAATCATTGTATGGGTTGAAGCAAGCTCCTAGAGCTTGGTATGAAAGATTAAGTTCTTTCCTTATGAATAATGGTTTCACTAGAGGACAAGTGGATACAACCCTTTTCTGTAAAACATCTAAGAAGGACATTTTAATCTGTCAAATTTATGTTGATGATATTATCTTTGGAACATCTAATGCTTCACTTGGAAAGGAGTTTGCTAAGTCTATGCAGGCTGAAGTTGAAATGAGTATGATGGGTGAACTCAAGTATTTTCTTGGGATTCAAATCAACCAAACTTCTGATGGAACTTATGTTCATCAAATGAAGTATGTGAAAGAACTTTTGAAGAAGTTTAATCTTTCTGAAAGCAAAGAAGCCAAAACTCCTATGCATTCAACATGTGTTATAGGTAAGGATGAGGTAAATAAGAAGGTAGATCAGAAGTTGTACAGAGGTATGATTGAATCTCTTCTATATTTAACTGCTTCTAGACCTGACATTCTTTTCAGTTTTTGCTTGTGTGCTAGATTCCAATCAAATCCTAGAGAATCTCACTTAACTGTTGTTAAGAGAATTCTGAGGTATTTGAAAGGTACTACTAATGTTGGTTTAGTCTACAGAAGATCTAAAGAATACAACTTAGTAGGATTCTGTGATGCTGACTATGCTGGAGGTAGAATTGAAAGGAAGAGTGCTTCTGGAAGTTGCCAATTTCTTGGAAGTCATTTAATCTCCTGGTACAGCAAGAAGCAAGCTACCATAGCCCTTTCAACCATAGAAGCAGAATATGTTGCTGCTGCTGGGTGTAGCACACAAATGCTCTAGATGAAGAGTCAGCTAGAAGATTATCAGATATATGAGAGTAACATTCCTATTTTCTATGATAATACTTCTGCGATTTGTTTATCTAAGAACCCTATCTTGCATTCCAAGGCTAAACATATTGAGATTAAACATCATTTTATTAGGGACTATGTTCAGAAGGGCATTATCTCTTTGAACTTTGTGGATACAGACCATCAATGGGCTGATATCTTTACAAAACCCCTTGCTGAAGATAGGTTTAAGTTCATTTTGGAAAATATCAGTATGGATTTATGCCTAGAATGAGAAGATGAGAAGATCTTATGTATGGTTAACTTCTGAAATGTGTTAGGAACTGGGTGCTCATAAAAAGTTCTGATATTGTTCAATTAGAAGTTCTGATTCTGTTATCACTAACGTTTTATAATCTAAGTTGACCCAGAAGCTCTTTTAAAGCAAAACAGTTGTCACCAGTCTTTCAAGAAAATGAACACGTGTTCACTATTTTTGGACAAGCATGCGTGCAGTTGAGGAGACGCCACCCTAGGTAACTGTGCAAATCATTTCATTTTCTCATTTTATCTTTCCTAATGTCATTTCTCATTAAATGCATATTGATGTCATGTTTTTTCTATAATCATTTCATTTAAACTTTATTTCATTTATTATTTTTTCTTTTATTCAAACTGTTTAAGTAACCCCCTTCATCTTCATTTCATCTTTTTCGTTCTCTCTATTCTTGTGTCTCTCTCTCTCTTTGCATTTTTTTCCGCTCAAACCATAGCTTTGATCTGTAACCAAGCAAATATCATGTATTCTTCATCGAGTTCCTCTAGCCCAGCAGAAAGACTCTCCTCCACTGAAATACTTCTAAGAAAGCATGGGTATGCTCCATTGAAGACATGCACTATACCCACTGAAGATTTGGAGGTTCTCTGTGAGTCTGCTGTGGACTTTGAAAACCTAAAAGCAAATGGTTTCCACCTTGATGCAAGAATCCTGGTACAAGGATGGTCAAACTATCTTGGTAGATTGGTTGGACCAATTTATCCTGATCTGGTGAAGGACTTCTGGGTTCATGCAACGGTCAATCCAACTGCAATCATCTCCTTCGTGTTAGGGCATGAAGTTGTTGTTACTGGAAAGATGATAAGGAAGTTATACAACCTGGATGATGAAGAAGGTTGCACTGGTCCTCTTCCTGGAAGAGTTAACTGGTTTCAGGTTGAACAACAAATCTCTCTTGCTACCGGTATTGAATCTCATAAAACTGGTACATTGAGAGCTTTTTATCAAGTGTGGGCTGAAATTATTCTTGGTTCTTTTCACCACAGAAAGCAGTTATTCTCCTCCTCCTTCTACATCAGTCCTGATCACAAATACACTCTCTTCTGCATTGGAAGAAGAATGGAACTCAACATCTCTCACATTCTTTTTCAGAATCTGAGGACTTCTATTGTTGAGTCTAGAGATGAAGAACGTGCAAAGTGTCCTCATCTTCCAAGAAATACCATTCCTTTTGCCAGAATGATCTCAGACATTATGATTGAAAGTGATGTGCTGGATTCTATAAGGATCACTGGAGCGTCCCAATTTCTTGGAGTTGTTCAAGGTCCTATCTTCAATGGTGTTGATCTGTTCAGACTTGATCTCATCAAGGAGGTAAATTCTATTGGTACAAGCTTTTCAGATATTCTGTCTAGGAGAGTTCCTGTTGCAGGATTTGCTACTTTGTTCCAAGCAGAACTTCGCAAGGCTGTCAAGCACTACTTGGAAGCTTCTATTAGGATCCAATCTTCTGTTGATCCTGCTTGGATTAGTGGAAGAGTGATTCCTTCTCTTGCTGATCTTCAGAAGAAGGATCAGAAGAAGTAAGAAGCAAGGCTAAAAAGAAAGGCTCAAGAAGATGAGATCAAGAAAGCCAAGAGGCAGAGGGTAACCTATGATCCTGACAAGGTTAACACTCTAGATTATCAACAGCAGCGCATAAGAGAAGCTCTCCGTTCTTCAAGATCTGTTAGCACCTCAAGGCAAGTATATCAACCACCTCCTTCTGAACCATAAAATACCTTCATCATACCAAATCCTCCTCCACCAACTCTTCCTACACCTGTTCTAAACCCCACTCCACTAAATATCCATCCCTATATATTTTCTGATACTCCATCCACATCACATCAGATATTTTCTGATAGTCCATCCACATCAACACCCCCACAAATATTCCATCTTCTTCAAACACTGCACCTCCACCTTCTCTATCCCATCCCCTAACTACCAAAGAATCCAACCCATACTGTCTTCTCTACCCTGACTACAAATTCACCTTCAACCCTCCTGAACCTGAACCCGAACCCACATGCTACCTTGAGCTGTTCAGATATGAAATCCTGAGTATGCTGGACATTCTGAAGGACGTTTTCTTCAAAAATCTTGATGATGTCTCTACTCGACATCTTTGGAGAGGCTTTCGACAGAAGTTTCAGCTCAGTGCTATGAATGTTCAACGAAGATTCGTGGCTGCTGCACCTCCCCTCTATGGGTATCGACTGGAAGTTGATGATGGCAGATACTTTCATCCCATCAGAAACAGGACGTCCCTTGTGGAGAGGATGTTCTTTGATGAGTTGCTGGAAGATAATCCTTGCAGGGATATTGTGGTCTGGAGACCTCAATATCCAGTTCTGACTGGGGACTTCAGGTCTTTGTTTGACTATCTGAGGGAGAATCCTTCTGAGGAAGATCCTGCTATGGTCATTCCAGAAGTTGCTGATCCTCCAGAAGTTGAAGGACCTTCTGCTCCTCGAAATCTGGCTGCCATTCTTCAGGCTCTTGAGAATGGAGATTCTGAGCTACCTGCTGCAGAGTATGGAGATGTTTCTATGGAAGAAGCAGATGCGGAATATCATCCTGCTGAAACTATTCCTGTTGAGGAAAATCAAGGTGATGATCTAACTATGGAAGTTGCGATTCAGAATGCTATCCCTCTGGACAGAAGTTGTGAAGCTTCTTCTGATGAACCTTCTCGTCTCGCAAGGACTCTGGAAGTTATTCAGAAGAACCAAGCTGAGCTATCTTCTTGCATGGATGAGCAGCGAACGATCAATGCTGAGTTTCGCACCTTCATGGAGAGGTAGACTGAAAGCAACAATGAAATTCATGACATGCTGGCCAAGATCATGTCCAAGCTAGGGTCATCTTAGTTTTTGAGTCTTTGTTGTTTTCTTTGCTTGCTGCATCTGTTTTCTATGCATCTTCCATGTACTCTTGTACTTCTGACAAGTTTCTCCTTGCTATCAATGAAATTATCTTTTCTTCTCTCATACTGTTTGTCTTATTTTTTCATCTGAATCTTTTATGTTTTTGATGTTATGACAAAAAGGGGAGAAAAATGTGATAAATGATCTGATTTACTTAATCAGTTGCTAGGAAAAAGGCTCCACATCTCTAACAGAACTTGCAAAGTTCTATGTCTTTGAGTGTTTTGCAGTAATTAAAGATTCTCCTTAAAGCTCAACATGAGAAGCAAAGACATGAGGAAAAGCAATTCTACATAGAGACAAGCTCATGGAAATTGAAGCAAGCTGAGTGCTGTAAAGCTTCAAGATCAGAAGCAAGAAGTAAGAATGTTCTGATATTCTGATGATAGAATATGCTATAACTCATTCTTATTCCTTATATGTTCTGATGCATGTTTTTAGTTATAAAATATGCTCTGTAACATTACTTTTGTTTGCTCTGATACATATTATATGTTCTAATACATATTCTATGTTCTGATTCATTCATGCTGACTTTTGTCGTTTAGTTTGTTCTGTAACATTTCAGGATGTAGAGATGCTCTGATGATGCTCTGGTACATTCAACAATGCTCTGATACAATCTAGCATGCAATGATTCTAGAAGAAATTCAAGTTCTGAAGCTGTCCGATGGAAGCAAGAATCAGAAGCTGTGAATGTTCTGAAAAATCTAAGCATATGTGAAAGTCTCAACTGAAATACTCAGGGAAGTCTTTTATTTATAAAATTCTTCTAGTATTTATTTCAGGGGGAGATTATTTATCTCAGGGGGATATTGTTAATCTCAGGGGGAGACAAATTCACAGACAATGTCTATATGCTTATGCTATAGCTGTGTAATTGTTTTTAGCCGTCTGTTATTCTTATTGCAAATTCATCTCATTTATGCATATTTTTGTCATCATCAAAAAGGGGGAGATTGTTAGAAAAAGATTTGTTCTGATCAATATTCTTATTTTTGATGATAACAAGCATATGAATTTTGTATGAGATAATGTGGTACTCTAATACTATGCAATTTCCATTTCAGGAATTATATAAAGAGTATGCAGAAAATCAGCGCAAGAAGCACTGACTCGGAAGGTTCAACATGCAACATCAGAACATGGTCTGGCAAGACATCAGAAGATGGTCAAGCAGAATCAGAACATGGGTCTATGAAAGCATCAGAAGAACTGGAGATCAGAAGTAGAAGCACTGAAGGTCTCATGGTATCACGCTCAGAAGCACTTCAATGTCAGAAGACAAGAAGATGCTCTGCACCAAGCTGTTTGACACTGATGATATTCAAACGTTGTTTACACAAACATCAGATCAGAAGCAAGTACAAGATGGCAGGCTACGCTGACTGATAAAAGGAACGTTAGAAGCTATTAAAGGAAACGTCAGTAGACACAGCGAAAGCAAGGCTCGAGGTAGTTGACAAAAGAGTGAAACATTAAATGCAGTGTTGTTCGGATTACGCAAAGCATTAAATGCTCCCAACGGTCATCTTCTCAACGCCTATAAATATGAAGTTCTGATGAGAAGCTATGTGACGATCTTTGAACCAACTTGCATATACGTTGTCAAATTCAAAAGCTCTCAAACTTCATCATCAAACTCACAACATTGTTGTTGTAATATATTAGTGAGATTATGCTTAAACTTAAGAGAAAAATCACAGTTGTGATAATAGCTTTATAAGAAGCATTGTAAATCTTAAAACAATTTGTTTACATTAAGTTGTAAGGATTAGAGTGATCAGGTTGTTGATCAGTAAACTCTATAAAGTATTAGAGGGTATCTAAGCAGATTGTTCCTAGAGTGATCAGGTTGTGATCAGTATACTCTAGAAGACTTAACAGTTGTCTAAGTGGAAAACCATTGTAATCTCGTGTGATTAGTGGATTAAATCCTCAGGTGAGGTAAATCACTCCAAGGGGTGGACTGGATTAGTAAATTAAATCCTCAAGTAATTGTTGTTTTATTTATTTCATATGGTAGAGCATTAAATTTAAGGAACAACGTCCAAAACGGCGTCCAAAACTGACTTACGGTTTGAAAGTTACACATCTTTACATTTTTCAAAGAAAACAATTATCGCTACAGCACGCGGCGCCACACAGAGTCCGCGGCGCGTAACGAATAGAAATCACGCCTTCGCGGCGCAAACAAAGGCTCGCGGTGCGGAACGAGAAAATAACTACGCCTTCGCGGCGCGCATCTACCTTCGCGGCGCGCATCTACCTTCGCGGCGCGAACTGGCAAAAGTCAGAGTTCTCATCGCAACTGACAGCATTACGAGATTTATCCCAAAATCCTCAAAACCCAAATCAAGTTATGTCATGAACCTTAAACACCACCATGTCAGCCACATACATGTTATAACACAAATATAACACACAAAGAGGATCATTTAATCATCATAACAATCATACAATCATACAATTCATCAAATCATACAATTCCCTTCAAAATCATCCCAAAACCCCAACCCATCATATAACAATTTGACACAAACAATGCATCTAAATCAGTCTTATTATCTATAATACGATAAAAGATGTTAACCGGAAGAGTCCCCCCTTACCTTAGCCAAGGATCTTGATTAGCCCTCTTCCTCTTCTGTTCCTCTTTCACGTATCATCACTTCTACTCTTCTGCTCCTCCTTCACATCTATTTTCCTTTTTTCCTCAATTCCTTATTTTTATGAAAATAGATTTTAATTTAGAAAAAGGCCTACTAACATAGCACCCCCTCTTTACTAAAACCACATCAAGCCCAATAACCTCTTTTTCCATAATTCTTCAATTAAATCCAATCAAATGCCAAATAATTATAAATAATAATTTAATTTCCGATTAAATTAAAATTATAAAATAAGGGGTGTTACAACTCTCCCCCACTAAAAGAGTTTTCGTCCTCGAAAACATACCTTAAGTGAAAAGTTCTGGATAGGAGTCTTTCATCTAGCTTTCTTACTTCCAGGTAACATTTCCATCAGTCAATCCTCAAAATCCACCTGACACAACCAATAGAAACATGTCCCATGCATTCAATTTCAGCTCTTACGACGCATTTTACCACCTAAAGGCGTACCGCTTGCTATATCTCCAAAAGGTTAACGACAATGAAACGTCAAGGTCCGACCCATACAATACGCCCAATAACCGAGTAATATAATTACTTAATCCACGGTATGACCACACCTGATCAACACTGCATTAATCAATTCCGTATACGAACGTACCAACCTGAAATACACTTTCCCATTTGCGTGACAAAGTAATACTTACACTTTTCACCAAATGCTTCCTTCAAGAAACTCAATACTCATATTCCTATACCATTGAATTCCAATTATTTGACTCCTGTTAAGTCACACCATCAATTATCCAACACGTTACATTATGCTTTTGCTGCACTATTCTGATTACTCATTACAATCATCTACACCAATTAGATTTCTGAGTTTTACCCGATTCTGACTCTCTTTACTCATTCGTTCAAGAATCATTCTTTACCATCCATGGTACTAATCTACCACTTAGCAATACTTACTCGCACTCAAAAACAAATCCCCGAGTTACTACATCTATTAAAAAAATTCCAACCATAGGAACAAGTACATCCAAGTAATTATACTCACACTCATTAGCATCAATATACTATTGCTTACAAAATAGCTCAAACTGAGTCTCTTCATTCTCTAAGAATTAAATCAACTTCATCCTTCATAGAGTATAATTCCCCATTATATCTGGAAATCCACAATAACCCCTTAACAACAACACAAAATTATTACAGCATCATATAGCATCAACTCTTCCTTTTAATTTCGCCGAATACATACTCGTTAACTACGTACAACCATAATAACATATTCATCATCTCGACAATTATTCAAAAGAGTTATAATTCTTCGATACGACATCCTTATATCCACTGGGTTCTAAATCCAACATATAGATCAATACATCTTCTCTATGTAGGCTCCGACATATTAATTCCTCACTGCCCACAAGTAGTACTCATAACACTACTCCACATCACACTTTTCTGCGCGACTCTGATTACCCATCTTAAGTCATTTGTCCACCATGTTGCACTCTTTCATATTCACTTCTTCATAAGTTCACACAACATAGTGAGTGATTATCCTCACGGCTTAATATCCATCACAACTTATACCATTAAGGTAACAAAACAAGTTCATCCCATCTATATGATTTCCGTCTACTACCAACAAGAGATTAAGGGTGATCAAGTCCTCAATTTGTCAATAGTTAGCCGACAACCATATTTAAGCATAAACTGTCGTTACTACATAATAGTGTCCTTCCTGAGTTTGCATTCAAACTCATTAATATCATCATAATCCAATAATTCACTTTGAGTCTTTACAACTCACACACTTCCTTCTCATTGGATCTTGTCGGTGAGACACCAACGTCCAACACTTTACGCAATCCGCTTCATAGTCACTTGGCATCACATACTTGTTAAGTACTTCCAAACTTCATAATCACTAATATACTCGTATATTACTATTCATCCCGTCCCAAATCAAAATCCTCCTCTTAGCAAAAGACCGCGACAACATTCATAACTCATGGTTTTACTCCCAATTCCGTGACGTCTTTCACATCCCAATATCATTCCACTCGGAATCTCAACAAGTCTTCCTCACATCAATAGGTGTTAGAAAATCTCTACAATTCTTCTTTTATACTTATCGTTACTTTGCCATCACAAATACGATTCCAAGAGTTCTAAAGTTTATCCCATCTTTACTACTAATTCACTTCTCCCTAAACTCCATCGGCCCTCAAACCATCTTTATTACCAAACAGCTCATCAACTTATTCATCAACATCACGTTCCACTCAATTTTTGTTTCAAACAATCACGGTAGTAGGCATTCCTATTCAACCAGTTTCACGCTTCCTTAACCGACTCCACAATATCTCCTTATAGGATCAATCTACTGTATTTATAACTCTCCCACAAGGTAGAACATAATCTCTCCTCTTCGTAGGTTCAAACGGCACATTAATCCGACGCTCGAACTCAAGATATGAATTTTCCAATCATCGCCCGAAAAATGCAACACTGACGTCATGCAACGACACTCTATACGATATATCCAAAACTCCTCAATTGGTAAATTCAATCCTCAAAATTACTTCTCAACAAACCTTCTAATTATTCCTTCAATCCATTCAACACTGACACTGACATCCCGTGCAGTACCAATAAATAAGCCTAGTTATAAGAACAAGAGTCACCGCGACTTCACCTCTTTCAAACGTCATCCTGTCACAATTAATTATGTTACAGCTGCTGCAACCATTTTTATAACAAAGTTCATCTAGTTAGCTTTCTGACGCTTCAAACGGAACTCAAATCGGATGTCCAGAACTCCAGTTATGAATTTTCGAAGTTCTGCAGCTATTCAGCAATTTTCCTGCGTTTTGCTTACGAAAATCTCACTCCAAAACTCATTCTCTTCAACTCGATCACATTCCAAACAGCTCCTTATCATATCTCTTCACTTCCAAACATTCTTACAACTTGAGCAACACATCCCATCGCCGAAGTGCGATTTCTAGAACATTACGACAGCAATCCTCTTTGCAAACTTGCAGCTGAATCTCTTCCGAGACGTAAGACTACTCAACTGACATCTTCGCAGCACACCAGCAGAGCTGACACATCCCAACTTTCCAATTTCTTTCTCTTACAATAACTGTCAATTACCTCTAATCATCTTCCATCAAGATGTTCCAACTTAATTACCAGTTAAGTCTTGATCCCAAGTCATCTTCAATTCGGGAAACAGCAAACTCTAACAACGCTTGCACTGTTGTCAACAACAGCCTACTGAATCAATCATCTTACAACTGAAACATAACCGAGAAGCCAAGCTTCTCCCCCACTTGTTTCAAACCAACTCCCGCAATAAACAACCAAGTACGGACAGTGATTCACTCACATGTCGTGTACCAAGGGATAAAACGTCGACAGTATACAACTGTCGCGCAACTCAACTGACTCAACAATTGGCCGGACGGACCGACCTGCTCTGATACCACTATTGTAACACCCTTCTAAACCCCGCGGAAATTAATAAAATAATTCAGAGTAAAACATGAAAACAAGGGTGCCACAATTCAATTTAAAACGAATTATCATAAATCAATTGTCATGCTTCACTTAGGGGAAAATCATCCATTTAACAAAATCATGTTTCTACACAGCGGAACATTAATCAAAGGATAAGCATGACATCATTTATGCAATGTCTCACAAAATTACTCCAATAACAACAAAATAGAGTATCATCATCAACTCTAAACTAGCGTTCCCCCAGTGTTACAATATCAGAGCATGACACCGACGCTATACTAAACAAACTGACTCATGAGTTAATCCTCACCGAGCCAAAAGCTGCTATCCTCAATCTGAAAATATCAACAGTAAGGAGGAGTCTCATTCACAATTAACAAATGTTATCGAATCATAAACAATAACACATCATAGTCACATTATCCATCCAATTTCATTATATTCAGATTGTTAGGAAGTACTCATCAACACACAACAACAATTAGAATACATTACCAAGAGACAACACCATAATTCATCCAAACAAATCATAACCATTACACAATCATCATATATTATAACATTGGACAATCTTCCATTCATGTTATAATAACACAATTAGCCTAATGCAAATGCAACTATATGCATGTGGTACCAAAATCTGGGATAACCCATCTCACCGATCCACCATCGTCAAGGATACGGCAACACCCACTCACTAATTCCACACAATGGAAATTAGCTACCACTAATCCACCATCGTCAAGGATCAGCCACATGATGATTATGAAATGCATGTATCAACCATAACATGCTCATCATCAACATTAAACAACCAAATGTCATAATCATCAACCACCACAAAATAAATAGCCACACACAGTTAATGCTATTTCTCAACCATAATAAAATACATATTTTATACCAACAATATATGTATAACAAAAACCAATTACAACCACAACATCATGACAGGTAAATCATTCATTAATGTGCCTGTATGCATAAACCACCACACAGTGCAACAACAATAGCACCTCTCACAACCGTGTACCAAGTCCAATAAGTCAACCCAACAACAACAGTACATTTACATCATCATTCATCAAAACACATGATAACCATATTTTACCATGAAAAATATCCATTTGCATAACAAGCAGAAGCAACCACATTATCACAACACACATCATTGCACATATTCAACTATGCAAACAACAATCATTGCACCTCATCAACCATGCAAAACAAGAATAAACCACATTTGGAGAAAATGATACTTTTCAAAATAAAATCAAGTAATTGTTGTTTTATTTATTTCATATGGTAGAGCATTAAATTTAAGGAACAACGTCCAAAACGGCGTCCAAAACTGACTTACGGTATGAAAGTTACACATCTTTACATTTTTCAAAGAAAACAATTATCGCTACAGCACGCGGCGCCACACAGAGTCCGCGGCGCGTAACGAATAGAAATCACGCCTTCGCGGCGCAAACAAAGGCTTGCGGCGCGGAACGAGAAAATAACTACACCTTCGCGGCGCGCATCTACCTTCGCGGCGCGAACTGGCAAAAGTCAGAGTTCTCATCGCAACTGACAGCATTACGAGATTTATCCCAAAATCCTCAAAACCCAAATCAAGTTATGTCATGAACCTTAAACACCACCATGTCAGCCACATACATGTTATAACACAAATATAACACACAAAGAGGATCATTTAATCATCATAACAATCATACAATCATACAATTCATCAAATCATACAATTCCCTTCAAAATCATCCCAAAACCCCAACCCATCATATAACCAATTGACACAAACAATGCATCTAAATCAGTCTTATTATCTATAATACGATAAAAGATGTTAACCGGAAGAGTCCCCCCTTACCTTAGCCAAGGATCTTGATTAGCCCTCTTCCTCTTCTGTTCCTCTTTCACGTATCATCACTTCTACTCTTCTGCTCCTCCTTCACATCTATTTTCCTTTTTTCCTCAACTCCTTATTTTTATGAAAATAGATTTTAATTTAGAAAAAGGCCTACTAACATAGCACCCCCTCTTTACTAAAACCACATCAAGCCCAATAACCTCTTTTTCCATAATTCTTCAATTAAATCCAATCAAATGCCAAATAATTATAATTAATAATTTAATTTCCGATTAAATTAAAATTATAAAATAAGGGGTGTTACACCACACACACACACACACACACACCTTTAGGGTAACCCTTCTTAAGCTGCCTGTTGCCTTTTAATTACGATCAAATAGTCAAGTCCCTCGATTCCGAGGATACCTAAAGAAAATGTTGCCCTCAGTTCAATGAAATCATCACAAGATCTTGTCCCTCGATGTTGCCTCGGAAATAAGATGATTGTCCTATTGCTAAGGTATCCTCGCATGTTGCCTAAAAAAGATTAATGACTATTATATCCTTCCCTAAAGATTATCTACCTCTTCATGGTAGGGACAGTTTTATAGAGAACGATAATTTCTCGATGACCCTTCGAATCCAATGAAAGGACTACCTCCCCTCTTTATGGTATGGATAGCCTTTTCAAACCAAAAAACTAAAAGAACATTTTTTCTTAACTTAGGGTAGGTGCTACTGATTACTTGCTCTATTCAAATTCAAATTTAAAATTCAAAATATTTTCCCACTTCTTTTCAAAGAATCTTTTCAAAAAGACTATGCTTATTTACAAGCTAAAGTTCTTATTCAATTTATTTTTCTATTCACACACTACACTTCAAACATTTTGAAAACAAAAAGGGAGATAAGCAATTAAGAGCCCATGGATAACTATGGATACAAAGGGTGCTTACACATTCCCTATGTATAACCTACCCCCAAACTCAAAGTCTTTTAAAAGGTTTTTTTCTGTTCTTTTAGCCTTTACAAATTGGATAAAATAAAAGTCGATGGCGACTCTTGCTATCCGCAACATTTAAAAAAGTCAGTTCTCCCACCGTATTACAATATGAAAAAAGAAAATAAAAACTGAAATAATTGATGAGGATTTGGTGTGGAGGAAGACCAAATTGAATAAATATATGCTTGAAGAAAGACAAAAAATGATGAAATAAGCCTGCCTGCATTTTGAGTTGGGAAAAAAATTCTAAATTTTGTGTAAAATTTGGTGTGAGCTTATTAAGAAGAAAGAGAGAAATATAATGTTAAATATAAAAATATGTTGCTTTTTGCTGGGGGATACCTCTTGGAAACTACAGTTGTCTACTTTTGTTAGGGGTTGTCCCTCGCAAAATTCAATTTTATCTTGACACCAATATGCCTATGACTAAAAAGCTGGGAAAAGATATTTCCCGTTGCATGAGGATACCCTTCATAAAGCTTCTTACATTAAGCACCTAAATAATTTTGAATATATTTTTTGTTTACCTCTTAAAGTGTTGCACATGGTGACCCCTCCTTACATTAAGCGCCTAAATAATTTTGAATATACTCTTGGCACCAAGAAGACACTGAAGTTTGTTGTTTGAACTATTAAAATTCCTCTTGTAGATGATCTCCATTTTGTATAATGGAAAAGATGCAAGCAGATTATTCAATTTTGGATCATAAACTCGGTTAGTGATCAAATTGCTTCCACTATTGTTTTTCATGAAATGAGATGGATGTTTGGGATGATTTACGAGAAAATTTCTTATAGGATTGAACGATACAATCTCAATTGTGAGAAATAGGGTTTTACTCATGGACCCTTTACCATCCATCTATCGAATCTATTCCCTTGTAGGTCAAGAAGAACTTAATCACAAAAATATAGTTGTTGTTAATGAAAATTTAGTCTTTGTTAATGCTGCTCATAGAATCAATTTCAAGCATAAAGGTGGTTTTAATGCTGCCAAACACTCAACTACAGTATGTACCTTCTAACAAAAGCATGGTACCATTGATTTTTTCTACCAAAAGCATGGTCGTCCAAACCTCAACAAAAACAAATCTTCTATCAATGTCATTCAAGTTGATGCTTATGTCCCTTCTTAAGCTTAAAGTGAGATACAGGTTACTTCAGATCTAAGTAATCATTCATTAATTTCTTAAGCTCATTATGATTCCCTTTTCACCCTACTACAATAGTCCAACTTTAATCCTTTAGTTCCTACATTTATCGCTAGTCAGGTTTCTCCCAGCCACTCACATAATGATCAAATTTTAGGTATCATGTATAATACAGTTTCTATGTAACTTTTATGAGTGGAACATCTTACCTCTCCTCTACTTTAGGAAGTAAAGGTTTTTGTTCTGTAGTAAAGGGTGAAGTATCCCTTATACTCATGTTTATTATAATATTTTCCAATTAAAAAAAAAATATTACAGTAATAAAATAATGATTGACCGAAGGAAATGTTTGAAAGGCATGGAAATGGTACAAAAACTTATTATTTATTTTATTTTCACATATATTCATACAATTACAAAGAGTCAAACACCAAGTAGTATACTGGTATCATGAACAAGTGCCTTTATAATTCTTGTGATATAATATGTAATAATATTTGTTTAGAGACAATTCTTATTCTTACCCGGTCCACCATAAAAAAAGTAAGTCCCCCAATTACGGTCAATTCCTCCTTTTACATTATAACAATTTGGGTGATCTGCATAATTCTGTGGATTTGTTGGCTTAACCCAAACTCTATTTGAATTTAAAACATTAATATGGCTAATATGTGCAGCTCTTTTATAACCCTCTTCAGGAAAGTGTCCACTACCCATTTGGACAGAAGAAGCTTGTGGATAATTTTGATTAAATATTTCTCCACCCCAATGAACCATAGTTGCAACATCTTTTAGGTTTGTGAATATGGAGGATGGCCAATATCCAACGGTTCTATTTTCATAACTAAGCCACCAATTTCCTGTCTTTACATCCTACACAAACAAATTTGAAACACAATAGTGTGTCACGAACCTATCAAGATACAATTTTTAATGTAAAAAAATTCTTGTTTCTTTCAAAATAATATCATTTAGAAATTTCCAAATCGACCCGACTAAAAATACCAAATTATAGAAAGCTTGCCCCTAACCCTAGACCTATCACCTAGAGAGATAAATAACTATAAAAGATACTTTAACCCCTAGGGAGAACTCATAACCATCAAAAGCATTATAAATTTGTATACCTCATAGTCAAACTCATATCATAAATGACAAATAGATGAGAAACCGACTCTACCGACATCCATACACTTCACACAAAACACTTCAACTAAAACTCTAAATTTAAACATATTCTCTCTACTAAGAATGTTATCTTGTAGAAGTTGCCAAATAAAATTCACCACTTTAAAAGTGGTCCAACTTACCCTACAAAAGAAAAGGTTAAGTATACATATTTAAATTATTATAAAAATAATTTTGTAAGAGAAAATGCATAAGGACGTTATGAAGCCTTATATGAATAAAATCAACCAAAAAAAAAAAGTAAAAATTACCTTCCATACGGATAAGGAAATTTTATATTGGTTTCCATTATATGTAGACATGTGAGCAATTGTAGCTCCTAATGCAATATCTTTGTTGGTTTGAACAAAGCCAGGGCATTTTAAGTTGAAGCAACCAGTTTGGTGATATGCATCAGCCTGCAATTATAAACACCATTCTGTTTTTCAATAAAGTTTCTATTGCATAATACTCGTATATACTTTTCCACCTTCTTTATTTTAATCAAATTACTTACCGTCCAAAAAATGAAAAATCTAGTGCGACGGTCCCCATAGAGTGGTACATCTACCTAGAAAATATCACTTGAACTTATATTATATTTTTCATATATAGCATATTTGAATAGAGATATCAATGAAATAAGCAATTACAGGATTGTTAGGAGAAAAACAATTTATCATATGTCCGTAAACTATTTATTATTCATTCTACTTTTTATAAGAATTGAAAATAATTTTATTAAATGGTATATTTTATTAGTTTTTTAATGGTAAAATAATATATTAATAAGAAAGATGAAATCTTTAAAAAAAATGTTTTTTTTTTCGTTTTGTTTTAAAGATTAAAATATAGTCAAAGTCACAAATTATCAAAAATATGTATCTAAAAATTAATTTTTATGAAAAACCAATTTAAAATAGATTCAAATTTAAATAATTTTTTGAAATTTATATTTGTAAAAAAATTACAGTAAAAGAATAAAATATTAGGTTAAAAATAATTATTTAAGATAAATTTTTCATTAGAAACTTTTTTAAAAAATTACTGTAAAGTTTTTTTAAAATAAAAATATATAAAACTAAAAAAATTACTTTTTTATAAAAACTGAAAAAAAAAATGACCCTATTTGTGGTAATTTAAATTGATTAAAATGAAGTAGTTAATATAATATGAGAACAATTAATATACCTGCCAACCAGTTTCAATGGTGTTGAGGTCTTTTCCAAATGTACCAGACATTACCCACATTTGAGCCAAGCTGAATAGATCGTCAGAGTCTCCCTGTGGATTCCACACATTCAAATTAGCTTGACCTCCATAGAACACTCCATCTTGCACATACTGAATTGCATGCTGCGGAAATAACAAATTACCAATATTTTTGTTACTTCATTTTCAAAAACAATTAAAGAAAATATAAAAAATAAATTAAATACAATTCATAGTAAATTTGCATGTTTTGCATATATCTAGATGATAAAAAAAAAAGTGATAAATATAGAGTTTATGGAATTGCATACTTGGTGATAATCGCTAGCAGTGGGAAATTTTTTTCCAAATCTACTATCAGAGCTAGCTCTTATCAAATCTTGTTCTGTTGTTCTTCTTATTGGAATTGTTCCATCGGGACATGATTCACCTGATAAACTCCACAGTTGAAAACCTCCACTAAAATTATTCATTTGATTATTCCCGTTTGGAATTTCTGGAGGATCCTAAAAACAAAAATATGCACACAAAATTTTTCAATTATAAAATTGAAATATTCTACTTCAATTATCTTCAAGAATATATTTTACTTAAATAAAAGAAAACAAAAGAAAAAAATATACCAATGGTTTTTGTCCTTTTAATAAAGGATGATCAAAAGCTGGTTGTAGATGTGTCAAAACACAATCTATGATATCGCCGTCAGGACTCTGCGAGTCGACAAAATTGCATTAGCTTATGAACAAGCATTAAAGTTAACATTCATACATATAAGCTTCTAATTGGATTGACTAATTTTAAATTTTAAGTATGGTAATTTTTTTAAGTTAATAATTTTTTGGGTTAAAAAAAAGTTGTTTAAGTTTTAATAAAAAAATTATAAAAGTTGCAATTTTGATAGAGGTATATTTGAAAATTATTAAAAATATCGTGAATAATTTTCAATTTATTTAAAACTAAAGTGAACAATTTGTAAATTTATGATAAATAGAGTGACTAATTTGAAATATATAATAACTTGCTTGTACATTTTAAAAAATTATAACAAATATTTTAAAGTTTTAATGTGAAAAAGTATAGGTGGTATTTGTAAATTTTGCATTAATAAGATTAATATCTCATGAAATTCTTTCAATTTTAACAAATCTAAAAATTTCAATATCCAAAATAACAAAAAAAAATTATAATAATTAATATGATATTATTTCAAATAATTTATTTTACCATACATGAATTGTCTTAACTGCTGGCTTGTTGAGTTGCTTAAGTTGAATAGCTATGGTTTCCTTCAACTTTTGAATTTCATCCTCTGATCTAAAAGTTTGATTAACTAATGGATTTCTTGTTTCTAGAGAATTATTAGAATAAAACAAAGAAACAAAGACAAGTAAATGTAGAAGGAGATAGGTGATTGGAGAGGTAAGGCCCATGTTAGTTTTGTGTTTATTTGTCCACAATTATGTTGTTTTCTTTTATTAACTATATATATACACATTTTTGTGTTTCTAGAAATATATATTTATCATTTTATTAACTTCAAATATGTACTTCAGTCAAAATAAAAACTTATTTAAACACCATTAAGGAATTATTTTTTATTTAAATATGTAATACTAATTTAGAATGTTGAGTATTTTATTTTTTAAAAATTTACAAAGTAAAGATAAATAGAAAAATGGCATGAGATTCAAAATAATATAATAAACTTTCAAGGATATGGAACATAGCTTTTGAATACCACCATCAAATTTCAAACAAATATTTTTCTATCAAACGAAAATGACCTTTTTTTATCAATTCATATCATTGTCTCAACTATAAATAAGAATAAATTATTATAATTTATAGATCATATTTATCAAAATAAATTGTTAACATAATTAAAATTCAAGACAAAGTGAATAAAAACTAAGATTCAATAGTGCATTGTACAAGTATAAATCTTATTATAAAACAATTTTGTTGACTAGGATTTAGTTTGTTAACCTTTCAATTTTCTACTTGCTTCCTTAATTGATCAAATTGTCAATTTGCTTTAGACAAACAATTTGTATGATCTCTTACCTCGCATAGACAAAAACAAAATATCTCAAATTCTTCAATTAAATTAATAGAAACCATTTTTTAAATTTTTTTTATTGAAATCTAAACAAAGATAGGAAATATTTTTTTAATAACCAAGTTTTAAGAATTATATACATAACTAGCCCCTATTTCAAGAAAATTACCCCAATAACCATGTTTGGGGGTGTTTTACACGTAGGCGCCATTCCATATGGCGCCTCCTATTTTTTTCAATATTTTTCAGTTACCTGCGGACTTAGTGTTACCTGTGGATTTACATGCAGACCAAACATTAAAGTTTTCTGCATGTAAATTCGCGGGTAATTCCGCAGGTAACAATAAATCCGTATGTAACTAGAAAAATTTGAAAAAAAAATAGGAGACGCCATATGGAGTCGCGCCAACGTGTAAAATACCCCCAAACAAGATTATTGGGGTAATTTTCTTAAAATAGGGGTTAGTTATGTATATTTTTTTTAAAACTTGGTTATTAAAAAAAAAATCCACAAAGATAAGATTAAGAGAAATAAGATTTCATAAACAAATAATATTCTAAAAATTTCTCAACAAGTAAAAAATTTGAATTGCCGTGTTAAACCAACAAACGACCCTCGACAGCCGTGTTAAACCAACAAACGACCCTCGACAGCTACACAAAACACTTAATGAATATTTTTGCAAGTGAAAGTAAAGGTCTTCAATTAGTAATTTTTTTTATAATCCGTATCTAAGCAATGATAAATCAACTACTATAATAAGAAATTTGAATCCCCATCTAATTACATACTAATTCTAAAGTAATCCATGGATTACTCAATTTTTAGGGTTAAAAACATCATTACGGAATAGATTCTTTGTTACTTAGGAGTTAGTTCCATCGTTACTATTCACGTGCCCCTTCAAAAATAGATTCTTCAACATCTCCCCTATTCACATCAAATAATTCAATTTCAATAAAATGCACATTCCATGGAACAATTCATTTCTTGCGGCTATGCACATTCAAGGAGGCGGCTAAATTCATTTCTTATAGTTGAGGGCTGTGTAATTGATGTTCTCCATACAATCCATTGCCCTATCATATTCTTCTTCATCATCTATATTATATCAAACAATCCTAAACCCTTGCATATACCGTCCTCTTTTGATTTCTTCTTCTCACCGTCAAACGGAAGCCCCGTCTTCAAAACGCAAGCGATCTCCTCGCTCCGATCCGAACGGTAGCCTTTGTAATTTGATTCTGGTCCGATTCGAAACCCTTCTTCACTTTCTCATGAACATGCAACGGAAGCATCCGATGTGGGTTTGAATCGTTGAGGTTGAATCGTCATATGAAGATGGTGATGTTACATTCTTGAAACCAGTTCTGAATCTTCAAAACAGGGTGAGATCTTTTTGAATTTTCTGTTCTTTCTTTAATCTCTCTCAACGATTCTGAAGGGTTTTTGTGATAGGAAAATGATGAACAAGGTTTCAAGGATTTTTTGTATGAATGCAACTATGGCATTTTTGATGAACTGAATACTGTGTTCTTTTTCTTTCTTCACATAATTTCTGGAAAATTTGTGTTCATGAGGAAGATGACGATGAAATTTTTTTAGGGTTTGATTGTTCTCTGTGGCTGATGTTTCTGAACAGTGATCTCTGCCTTAGAAATTTTGTATTGAATGCTTATATATGCTGACTTAATTAAGGTATTTCTCATTTTGCTTGCAGACCTATTTTGAAATTCTCTATTGGGCTTTTGCAACCTCTGATTTTCTGTTCTTAATGAACCGTGATTTTGTTATGCGGTAACTATGATAAAAATCTTTTACTGAGCTTCTGATTTAGTTGTTTACAAATTTTTGATTTTTAATTATAGACAAATTGAGATAAATCTTTGAAAATATTTTTGATCATAAGTTCTACCTTTATTTTTGTGTCTGATTTCTGAATTTGGTGATTATTATTATAGATTTGGAAGAAATTGATTTTTTGTTGTTGATTATGAATTGAACAGAAAATGTGGAAGTTTCTTTTGGAGACGATGAGTACCGTATTTGAGTGATATGAACGCAAATAATGCGAGCTTTAATGATGGTAGTTGAAATCTACTAGATTTCACTCTTCTCATTTTTTGTTGGTATTTTGAATATTTTATTGGTGGGTGTAATCTTTGTTATAGAATAATGATAGTAGTTATAGAATAACCAGTTCTTTGACAACATTTGATACTTTATTTATTTCTAATCAGGAATTTGGTTGTTTATTAATATATTTGTTGAAATTGCTTTATTTTTTTGAAGATTGGGCTTAAAGAGAAGTCTACAATCAAATAATAGTGTGAATGATTGTTTTCAAGTCCAGAACGATAATGATACTTTTTTTCATTCTTTCATTTTTTTTTAGGGTTAAAGGCCTTTTACCCCCTGCCATATAGGCGTGTTTTGATTTTCCCTCCTTAAAAAAAAATTTTGTAACAGACCTCACAAAATATATTACCATCATTAAAGACCCTGTTCCTCTTTCTTGTAATAGTATCTCCTAATGTTTGTAAGGGTTGCACCCTTAGTGCGAGCTTATATTCGATTGCCTATTAAAAAAAAACCCTGTTCCATTTTTTTTTTGCAAAAAAGGCCTAAGTGGACAATAAAAAATGCTGACTGTGCGTATGCTGCACACGTGGCATTTATTTTATTTTTTTTATAATTCCACGTGGAATTTCGTATTTTTTTTTAATACTTGAACTCATGCCCTTTAACTCCTTACCACCAATGCACTTACCACTAGGCCATATGAATTTACTTGTAACACTAACACACAATGCACATATTATTATCACTTAGTTACCACTTAATTATAAATTTTACTTTAATTATAATAAAATGAAATTATTTATATATAAAATAACTAAAAATAAATAATATATATAAAATAAACTGAAAATTATTGAAATAATTTAAATATATTAATTTAAATAAATAAATTATATATATATAAATCGAAACTAATATAAACTTAAATTATAATTTATTCTCTTAAATATATAATTTTATTCTAATAAATAAACCGAAACTATTATTAAGCACTCCCCTCCACTCAAATGCTTGAGCTTTTACCACTACACTATAACAATTAGTTTGTTAATATTTCACATGATATTTATATGTAGTAAACATTGTCAATACATAGTATTTCACATGTTCTCTTTAAAAATATTTAGAAATTAATATTTTAAATACATTTGAAAAATTAATATTTTAATTATTTTTAATATTAACAACTTTTAGATTTATTTTAATTAATTTTCAGTTTTAATGTTCTGTTTTAAGTGCTTTTTATAATATATAGCATATAATAATAAACTGAAATTAATTTATAATATATAGTATAATTTGGATAAATAAACTGGAATTAATTTTTCACATTATTTCAAAATATATACTATAGTTTATTATTTCAGTTTATTTCTAAATTTATCTTAATTTATTCTTATATATCACTTTAAAAATAATTGTACATCAAAACACATTTTAATAGTATATATTATAATAAAAAACACTTAAAACTGGAAATTAATTATAATAAATTTAATAATTTTTTAATATTAAAATAATTAAAATATTAATTATTCAAATGTATTTAAATACAAGGCAAATTAATTCAATGTAATGACATGTTTACTACATATAAGTATTATGTGTATTTATATGTCATTTAATTTAAGTATTGTTATATTAAATAAATATTTATAAAATAAAAAGAAATATTAAATATAAAAATTTTAAATAAAAAATTAAAAAATTTAAAATTTTTTTTATAAAAAATAAAAAAAATAAAAAATATTATGAAATTCCACGTGGAATTATAAAAAAAATAATAATAAATGCCATGTGTGCAGCATATGCACAGTCAGCATTTTTTTATTGTACACGTAGGCATTTTTTGCAAAAAAAAATGGAACAGGGTCTTTAATGATGGTAATATATTTTGTGAGGTCTGTTACAAATTTTTTTTTTTAAGGGGGGGAAAATCAAAACACGCCTATATGGCAGGGGGTAAAAGGCCTTTAACTTTTTTTTTTTAATGTTTTTATACTATATTGATGTTTCAGTTTTCAAGTTCTTAAGATTGTTTTCTCCCATAAATTGGACCATAATTTCCAGTTCAATTCTTTCCACCATGTTATAGATTGTTTGTTATAAACATTTTTAAAAGTTCCAACCTTTCCAAGTTGAATAACTTTTGCAAATTTTGTTTCTTTTGTTTTCTGAAAGTGCAGGAATTTATCTTCATGATTTTTATATTATGTAACTTTAGTATCTAATGGAGAGAGAGACTGTAGTTGGTTAATTATAGGTTCTCTTTGAAACCAAATGTGACTGAGTGTAAATTTGTTTATGAAGTTGGTTTTTGTACCTTAGTTGAAGGATTTTTTTTCTTAACTCACCAAATGATATGTCTGTGAAAGAGATATTGTGTAAAAACATAGTAGAAAGATATATTAAATATTTGTATAATGATTGTTATTACTTTAATTTCTAATGCAATTGAATTATTTTTAATGTGAATTTGTTTCTATCTTGAATCTTCGGTACATTAGTATAGTAGCAATAAAATTCTAAAATAACTTACCTAATATTCACTCACAATTAGAATAAAAATCCTATAGAACAATAATATATGTGGATAATAATGAACAATAATATCTATTTAAATTTTTAATACAAAGTTATAAACCTTCCTTAATAAAGGATCATTTGACTTTTATTTATTTATTTACGTGGATCCTTATTTTTATAAAAGGAAAAATATTGTTTATATTATTTAGATTTAATTTTTTTTAATAAGTAATGATTTCATTAAACTCCAACAGGATGAATTACAAGCAGTAAAACACAGCCTCTAAATTACCTCTTGATACATTTAAGAGGCAGAGTATTCCAAATATGAAAACTACAGCAAACAGAGGAAACGTTAACAGACCTAAACCACTTCCAAGACACTATAATGATCGACGTAATACAATCATTGAAATTGAAAATATTACCGTTAAACATAATCGCGTTCCTCATCGACCAAATATTCCATATCACAACCATCCAAATAACCCCTACTGTTAATTTTTCATCTGAGTCCTTAATCTTATGATTGTGATATATGAACAACTTCAAATCTTCCACTGTTATATTCAAGTCTCCTCCAACCCAATTTTCAACCTTTTCCCGAATTCTTGTTGTTATTATGCACGTTTCGAAGAGATGACTAGTATTCTCATCTTCCTAAAAACAAAACACACAGCATTTCTCGCTAACATTCACTAATATGCCTCTCTTCCATAGCTGATCTCTTGTAGGGAGTCTATTGAGCTTATTTCTCCATCCAAACATCTTAATGTTTGAAGGTACATTCAAGCTCCACATGAAAGCTAACGCCTCCTTAACCGTTATGTCCAGCTCCTCCGTCTCTGTAGTGTTACGCAATACAACAGCACAAGATCTTACCGAAAATCCCGCTACCGGATCCGAGTTCCAGACAAACTCGTCTGGTGCGTCATGTGTAACACCCCTTACTAACCCCGCGGCAATATAAAACAAATATTCAGAGTACATAAAATATGGGTGCCACAATTCATAATAAATAAACATCATTCAGTCATGTCATGCATTCAATGAGGTAATCATCATAAATTAAAACGTTTCATGTTAACACAGCAGAAATTTATCAAACGGACTAAGTTTAACATCTTTAAAACTTATCCTTCAAAACATCAAAACGTAGCGAGAGTTATCAAACATAAACTCTAAACATCGCGTCCCCAGTGTTACAACTATCAGAGCATGACACCTGACGCTACTAAAATAACTGACTCATGAGCTAATCCTCACCGAGTCGAACAGCCGCTATCCTCAATCTGAAAATGACAACATGTAAGAGTGAGTCTCATCATAATTAACAAATGTTATAAGGTTATAAAGCAATAACACATCACAGTTGCATCATTCACCCAATTGTTTCATAAACAGACATTCAAAACAAGTCAAACAACAATCAACACATCATCAACATTTACAACACTGGAATACCTCCAATCATGTTATAAATTATGCATATGTATGAACTGACACTATGCATGTGGTACCAACATCATCAAATGGGGATAACCCATGACCGATCCAACATCATCAAGATACGGCCCTGCCAGCACAGATTCCACACAATGGGAATCATGCCCTTCACTGATCCAACACACCCTTATGGATACAGTATCATCAATGAACATGAATGAATCCAACATATACAACATACTTATATCATCGTCATCATCATCATCAAAATCATCATCATCAAGTATGTTCATATATATTAACATCATTCAATCACAATTCCATCATCATCATATAGAAAATATACACGTATTTGCACCAATCATCATCTTCAACAAGAAATAGCATACATGTATTTTCATCATTCTAAAACCAATCAATCATCATCATATAGATTATTCTATAAGGTTCGTTTAGCTCGAAACGACACATCAAACGGACTAACAGTTAAAAAGTTATGCATCTTTGAACTTTTAAAATATCCCAAACATCAACAGCACGCGGCGCCATCTTGGTTCGCGGCGCGAACTGAGCGTCCCAAAAATCCTTGGCTCTCTGCCAAGCTGTTCGCGGCGCAACCATCTGCATGCGGCGCGAAGCGAGAAAAAGTTACGCCTTCGCGGCGCCAACACGGGTACGCGGCGCGACCTGTGCGTATCACAACTTCCTGGCATTCTGCCCACCTGTTCGCTGCGCCAACCCTATGCACGCGGCGCGAACCGGTGATTATTTAGAAACCCCAACCTGCAGAAAACAACATTCTACACATCCCAAATGCCCTCAAAATCACACCAGTACGAGTTTCGGAAAATGAACCACACATACAACACAAATTGCACATTAGTGTACACAATTCAAGCTTCAATTGACATCATAACATCATACACATCATGGATTCAACAAAGGATTAAAAGTCACACAAATGAACCCAATCCCTAAACCTATCATATGACTCAATTGATACGAATTCCACATCTATTCTATGCTATTAACCCCTAACCCGATAATAGATGATAATCAGACAAGTCCCCCCTTACCTTAGCCAAATTCTTGATCTTTGGTCTCTCCTCTTCAGTTCTCCTTCACGTTCCTCGTTCCCAAAACTTCTGTTCTTTCACGTTCTTTCTTTTCCCCAATCCTTTATTATTTTATGAAAATAATAATATTAAGGTTAGTAAAAACTTTACTATATCACACCCCCTTCTTTACTATTTCCTTACAATGGCCCAATGTCATAAACCATTATTTTCCATAAAATTCTCAATAATTCTAATTATTAATTCAATATTCCAAATTAAATTAATATTAAAAGTATACGGGCGTTACAACTCTCCCCCACTAAAAGAGTTTTCGTCCTCGACCTCAAGCAAAGAGTTCCGGATAGGAATCTTTCATCTGGCTTTCTAACTCCTAGGTGATGTTTCCATCAGCTGGTCCTCCCCAAGCTACTCTGACTAAAGTTATTTCCTTGCCCCGCAATTGCTTCAGTCTTCTATCTTCAATCCTCACAGGCAACGTTTCAACCGTTAAGTTGTCTTTAACCTGCACGTATTCCACTTGGATCACGTGGGACGGATCCGAAATGTATTTCCTCAATTGAGACACATGAAATACATCATGCAAGTTGGCAAGCATCGGCGGTAAAGCAATACGATATGCCACTTCTCCCACTCTTTCAGAAATTTGGAATGGTCCAATAAAACGCGAAGTCAACTTCTTTGACTTCAAGGCTCGACCAATACCCGTCATAGGAGTAACCTTCATAAACACATGATCTCCCTCTTGAAACTCAAGTGCCTTCCTTCTTTTATCATAATAACTCTTCTGACGACTCTGAGAAGCTTTCATCTTCTCTTGAATCATCTTAATCTTCTCCGTGGTCTGTTGTACAATTTCTAGTCCAATCACAGCACTCTCACCAGCTTCGTACCAACACAATGGAGTTCTACATCTCCTACCATACAATGCCTCAAACGGAGCCATACCTATACTCGAATGATAACTATTGTTATAGGTAAACTCAATCAAAGGCAGATAACTATCCCAAGCACCTCCTTTTTCCAACACACAAGCACGTAACAAGTCTTCTAATGACTGAATTGTCCTCTCAGTCTGTCCATCCGTCTGTGGATGATAAGCAGAACTCAATCTCAGCTTAGTACCCAAAGCCTTCTGCAAACCTTCCCAGAACTTAGACGTAAATCTCGGATCTCTGTCTGACACAATACTCGAAGGAATACCATGTAGACTGACTATCTTCTCAATATATAATCGAGCCAGCTTTTCCATCGGATATTCCATTCTTACCAGAATGAAATGTGCGGACTTCGTCAACCTGTCCACCACGACCCAAATAGCTTCACAATTCTTAACAGTTCTCGGCAGACCCGAAACAAAATCCATCGATATGCTATCCCATTTCCACTCAGGAATAAACATCGGTTGCATAAATCCAGATGGCTTCTGATGTTCAACTTTTGAATTCTGACAAGTCAAACAAGAATACACAAACTCAGCAATTTCTTTCTTCATTCCAGGCCACCAAAATAGCTTTCTCAAATCATGATACATCTTGGTAGCACCAGGATGAATACTTAATCCACTACGGTGTCCTTCTTCTAAAATACTTCTTCGAAGTTCAGCAACATTAGGAACACAAACTCTATCACCAAACCTCAGTAACCCATTCTTGTCAACTCTAAATTCACCGCCCTTGTCTTGGTTAATCAAAGTCAACTTGTCGACTTATTCGACATCAGCCTTCTGACCCTCTCTGATCTCTTCAAGAATACCACTAGTCAGCTTCAGCATACCCAACTTAACACTAGTAGGAGTACCTTCACATACCAAACTCAAGTATCTGAATTGTTCGATCAAATCCAATCCCTTCACCATTAGCATAGCCATATGCAAAGTCTTCCTACTTAAAGCATCAGCAACCACGTTTGCCTTACCCGGATGGTAATTTAAACTAAAATCATAATCTTTAAGGAATTCCAACCACCTTCTTTGCCTCATATCCAGTTCTTTCTGGTCAAAGAGATACTTCAGACTCTTATGATCACTGAACACCTCAAATCTCGAACCATACAGATAATGTCGCCACAATTTCAAAACAAAAACTACCGCTGCCAACTCTAAATCATGAGTCGGATAATTCCTTTCATGCACTTTGAGTTGTCTTGACGCATAAGCGACCACTTGTTGATTCTGCATCAGTACACCACCTAAACCCATCAACGAAGCATCACAATAAACCACAAATGATTCTATCGGATTCGGCAAAATCAAAATAGGAGCACTAGTCAACCTCTTCTTCAGCTCTTGGAATCCTTCCTCACATTTTACATCCCAAATAAAAGCCTGTCCCTTTCTGGTTAATTTGGTTAACGGCAATGCTAACTTTGAAAATCCCTCAATGAACTTTCTGTAGTAACCTGCAAGACCAAGAAAACTACGAATCTCCGACACTGACTTCGGAGCTTCCCACTGAGATACCGCTTCTATCTTTGTAGGATCAACAGCAATACCATTCTTAGAAATCACGTGTCCCAGAAACTGACCTCTTCCAACCAAAATTCACACTTCGATAGCTTGGCAAAAGTTACTTCTCTTTTAACAGCTCTAGCACAGTCTTGAGATGTCCCGCATGTTCTTCTTCGTTCTTAGAATATATTAGGATATCATCTATAAACACCACCACGAACTTATCGAGATAAGGATGGAATATCCTATTCATATACTCCATAAAAACACCAGGTGCATTAGTAAATCCAAACGGCATTACCGAATACTCGTAATGTCCATACCTTGTTCTAAAAGCAGTCTTTTGAATATCATCATCTTTCACACGAATTTGGTGATACCCAGATCTCAGATCAATCTTACTAAACACACGCGCTCCAACCAGCTGATCCATCAAATCATCAATCCTCGGCAATGGATACCGATTCTTGATAGTAACCTTGTTCAATTGTCTGTAATCTACAAACAACCTCATTGAACCCTCTTTCTTCTTTACCAACAACACAGGCGCACCCCACAGCGAAACACTAGGATGAATAAATTTCTTCTCAAGCAATTCTTCTAACTGCTTCTTCAGTTCAGCCAATTCAGACGGCGACATACGATACGGTGCCATCGACACTGGACTAGTTCCCGGAACCAAATCAATAGAAAACTCCACTTCTCTTTCCGGTGGTAACTCATTCACATCTTCTGGAAAGACTTCTGGAAATTCACACACCACTGGTAATTCGCTACTCGCCACTTTCTCCTTCACATTCATCAATGCGAACAACATAAACACTGTTGCACCATCCCCGATAGCTTCATTCACCTGTCTAGCTGTCATTTCCAGATCATCAGTACTAACCTCTTCAGGAAAAATTACCGTCTTCGCAAAAAAGTTGATATGAACACGGTTGACTTCCAACCAGTTCATTCCCAGGATTACATCGAGTTGTTTCAACGGAAGGCACACTAAGTCCATCCCGAATTCACTACCAAAAATGTCAACCGGACAATTCAAGCATGCAGACGAAGTAGTTACTGAACCCGACGCAGGAGTGTCAATAACCATACTTCCATTTATGTCAGATATCTCAAGATTTAACCTCTCAGCACAATCCAAAGAAATAAAAGAATGAGTTGCTCCAGTATCAATAATCGCAACTAAAGGTGTGCCATGAATAAAACACGTACCTTTAATTAGTCTATCCTCCAGAGTGGTCTCTGACTCGGTCAAAGCAAAAACCTTTCCTCCCGATTGGTTCTTCTTTGGCTTAGGACAATTCGGACTGATGTGACCCTCTTCACCACAGTTGTAACAAGTCACAACCCTCTTCTTGCAGTCAGCAGCAATATGACCCACTTCTTCACACTTGAAGCACTTCTTCTGGTTCAGTTTGCACTCATTCCTACGGTGCCCGACCTCACCACAATTATAGCACCTACAAAAGCACTGGAGTCTCCTCCACTAGGCTTCTTCCAACCACCAGTCTTGGAATTACCTCTACCATATGGCTTACTCTTATCCATAGGTTTCTTCCCTTTTCTGTCGACTAACTCGCGAGAGTGAGATGACTTCAGCTTGAGATTATCTTCCTCGAAGATCCTACTACAGTCCACCAAGTCCACAAATCTCCGGATCCTCTGATATCTGATACCCTGTTTAATCTCATCACGGAGACCGTTCTCAAACTTGATGCATTTCGAGAATTCACTAGCTTCATCATTGTTGTAGTGGACATAGTACTTCGCCAACTCAACAAACTTCTAAGCATATTCTGGTACCGTCATACTACCTTGAACCAGTTCCAAAAATTCAATCTCCTTTCGACCTCTTACGTCTTCAGGAAAGTACCTTCTCAAAAATTCTCTCTTGAACACAGTCCAAGAAATAGCCACACCATCAGTTTCCAGTTCAGTCCTGGTGGCCATCCACCAGTCGTCAGCTTCTTCAGACAACATGTGAGTACCATATCTCACCTTCAGATCCTCAGCACAATCGATGCCTCTGAAGATTCTCTCGATCTCCTTAAGCCAATTCTGAGCACCTTCAGGATCATGCGTGCCCTTGAACAATGGAGGATTGTTCCTCTGAAAACTGTTCAGCTTCCTGTCAGCACCAATCGCAGCTCCAATGGCATTTCCTCCCAGCACACCAGCAATCATGCCCAGAGCCTCAGCGATAGCATCATCGTTTTTTCCTCCTCTTCCAGCCATTGTTCTGCTTAAATCACAACCAATTTAATCAGAACAGAAGTATCAACAGTTTACTCTTACTAGTCGCATACACAGGAAAACAAAACTTAACACTAAGACTCTGGTCATAACGACCGACTATGCTCTGATACCACTATTGTAACACCCCTTACTAACCCCGCGGCAATATAAAACAAATATTCAGAGTACATGAAATATGGGTGTGCCACAATTCATAATAAATAAACATCATTCAGTCATGTCATGCATTCACTGAGGTAATCATCATAAATTAAAACGTTTCATGTTAACACGGCGGAAATTTATCAAACGGACTAAGTTTAACATCTTTAAAACTTATCCTTCAAAACATCAAAACGTAGCGAGAGTTATCAAACATAAACTCTAAATATCGCGTCCCCAGTGTTACAACTATCAGAGCATGACACCTGACGCTACTAAAATAACTGACTCATGAGCTAATCCTCACCGAGTCGAACAACCGCTATCCTCAATCTGAAAATGACAACATGTAAGGGTGAGTCTCATCATAATTAACAAATGTTATAAGGTTATAAAGCAATAACACATCACAGTTGCATCATTCACCCAATTGTTTCATAAACAGACATTCAAAACAAGTCAAACAACAATCAACACATCATCAATATTTACAACACTGGAATACCTCCAATCATGTTATAAATTATGCATATGTATGAACTGACACTATGCATGTGGTACCAACATCATCAAATGGGGATAACCCATGACCGATCCAACATCTTCAAGATACGGCCCTGCCATCACAGATTCCACACAATGGGAATCATGCCCTTCACTGATCCAACACACCCTTATGGATACAGTATCATCAATGAACATGAATGAATGCAACATATACAACATACTTATGTCATCGTCATCATCATCATCATCAAAATCATCATCATCAAGTATGTTCATATATATTAACATCATTCAATCACAATTCCATCATCATCATATAGAAAATATACACGTATTTGCACCAATCATCATCTTCAACAAGAAATAGCATACATGTATTTTCATCATTCTAAAACCAATCAATCATCATCATATAGATTATTCTATAAGGTTCGTTTAGCTCGAAACGACACATCAAACGGACTAACAGTTAAAAAGTTATGCATCTTTGAACTTTTAAAATATCCCAAACATCAACAGCACGCGGCGCCATCTTGGTTCGCGGCGCGAATTGAGCGTCCCAAAAATCCTTGGCTCTCTGCCAAGTTGTTCGCGGCGCAACCATCTGCACGCGGCGCGAAGCGAGAAAAAGTTACGCCTTCGCGGCGCCAACACGGGTACGCGGCGCGACCTGTGCGTATCACAACTTCCTGGCATTCTACCCACCTGTTCGCGGCGCCAACTCTATGCACGCGGCGCGAACCGGTGATTTCAGAAACCCCAACCTGTAGAAAACAGCATTCTACACATCCCAAATGCCCTCAAAATCACACCAGTACGAGTTTCGGAAAATGAACCACACATACAACACAAATTGCACATTAGTGTACACAATTCAAGCATCAATTGACATCATAACATCATACACATCATGGATTCAACAAAGGATTAAAAGTCACACAAATGAACCCAATCCCTAAACCTATCATATGACTCAATTGATACGAATTCCACATCTATTCTATGCTATTAACCCCTAACCCGATAATAGATGATAATCAGACAAGTCCCCCCTTACCTTAGCCAAATTCTTGATCTTTGGTCTCTCCTCTTCAGTTCTCCTTCAAGTTCCTCGTTCCCAAAACTTCTGTTCTTTCACGTTCTTTCTTTTTCCCAATCCTTTATTATTTTATGAAAATAATAATATTAAGGTTAGTAAAAACTTTACTATATCACACCCCCTTCTTTACTATTTCCTTACAATGGCCCAATGTCATAAACCATTATTTTCCATAAAATTCTCAATAATTCTAATTATTAATTCAATATTCCAAATTAAATTAATATTAAAAGTATACGGGCGTTACATCATGCATCATAGTTGTTGCTACAAAGATCTGAAGCACTTCATTTTTCAAAAACAACATAGAATTATCAGAATTTAGGAACCAGTTATCGCAATTCCAGCTCCAATCTCCGTTCTCCCACTCTTCCGCCTCTGCCACCGTCATGAACGGATCAGAAAAAGACATATAATTCTACATAAGCTTCAGACAGATTCTGGTTTGCAGCCCATTTACTGAACCAAAATGAAGTTTTCTCCCCATTGTTAACCCTGCAAGCAACCAGATCCGAAAAAGACATGCCACTAGAACCGGTACTGTCATTGATCAGAATCAAATCTCTCCATCATATTGAATTCATCTTTGTTATCACCTTCGCATCGTTTACAAACATCTTTGTTGTTGGATAGTGTACCTGTAGCATAACAAATTATTCCACACGGCTTGATCCTCCGAAACAATTCTCCACTTCCACTTCATCAACAACGAAACATTCATGCCTTCGACGTCTCTAATTCCCAGCCCCCCTCAGCTTTCTCTTTTCACACATTTTTCCAGCTTATCCAATGGATACATCTCTTTCCTTCCTCTCCTCTCCACAAAAATTTACTTTGGATACTTCTAATTTCTTTGATTATCTTCTTCGGGGCTCTATAAAACGATAAAGAATACAACGGAATTGGGTTCAACACCGAGTTAATTAGAACCACTCTGCCCCCCAAGGATAAGAACCTTCCTGTCCACCTCGATTGTCTACTTTTAATGTTACGCACCACCTCCTTCCACATTAAAGCCTTTCTAGGATTGTCACCAACCCACACTCCCAAGAATTTAAACGGCATGGAACCAACACCGCAAGCTAAAAAAGTAGACGCATATGACATCGCCCTCTCACACATATTGATACCGTAGATGTTGCTCTTGCAAAAATTCACTTTCAAGCCAGGCATCAGCTCAAATCCTCTCAATATGGCTTTCAAACTCCACGGATTATCATCCCCTCCTTCCCCAAATATGCTATCAATATCGTAGATTTAAGCTGATATGTAATTGAGTAAAGTGACAATAATAACGATATGCTATCAATATCGATATTGTGAATTAAAATGTGACAATAATAACATTACACTATTAATATCAATATTGTGAGTAAATAATAATCAAGTTTAATATCTATTTTTTATTACTATTAATCCTTATAATTCAATAATAATAATAATATATTATTATTATTAATATTATTAATATTTAATTTTTGGAATTTAATATTTATGATATATTTTATTTTAAACCCAAAACCCTAAATATTTTAATTAAATCATCATTTATAAACTTTAATTTATAGTTCTACCGCAACAATGATGGTTACTATTTTATTAAATATTTTTTAATTAAAAAATAAAAAGTTAAATTAAATTCATTCTCACAATCATTAATTATGATTATTTTTAAAAGATATCATTAAATATTTATTTAATATATGATCATAAAATCATATAATATCAATAGAATGCATAAATTTACAATACAAAAAAATTTAAAAATTATAGGCATGTCCGACGGGCCGAACCTTTTTTACTAACGGGCCGACGAAATATTTACTTAAATTGAACAGATATTATAGATCATATGTTCTAACGGGCCGACAAAATATAGGTTTTTTAATCCTTATATTAAATTTTTACTAAAACATTTATTTTTGACTGAACGAGACTACTTAATTTATATATCTTTTATATATTTTTATTAACCGTTATTATATTATATTTATTTATTATTTACAATTACATATGCGCGACCCGTGTGAACGCACGAGTCTCTTGCTAGTTTAATTTAGAGTGAAGTTCCATTTTAGTCTCTCATAAAAATTATAGAGGTCAGATTAGTCCATGAGGAAAAAAAAGTCTCTATTAAATCCCTTACAAAATTTAACCGAGCCATGTTAGTCCCACAACAAACATTTTTTTAAAATCAGTTTTTTTTCTTAGTTTTGAACCGTGACTTGACTGCTAATAAAGACTCATTTTAGTCCCTCACAAAAAAGGAAGAGTCCAAATTAGTCCCAATGAAAAAATTTCTATATTTAATCCCTTACAAAACTTAATCAAGCCATGTTAGTCCCTCTTTTAGTATTTCTTTTAAATCGATTTTTTTTTAAATTGTGATTGGACTCCTATTTTACGACTGTTGAATTGAAATTATTTATGAAGGGATTGTAGATAAATCATCGCGATACCACAACGTTCTTTTCTTTGTTTGGTTTATTATCAGGCTTATGGGTGGGTGACTACTGTTTTTGTTGTTATGTATTATTGTGTATTAGGTGTCGTTATTGTTTTAGTTGTTAATGATTTTTTAGGAAGGTTTAGTTTTGTTACTAAGGTGATTTAGGATAATTTCTTGCTTTTCTAAATAATACTTGTGACGAAAATAATACACATGGTATGTTGGAAGAAAATTGGTTTATACCATATCACTTAGGTTTTGATGATAACAAAGTATTTAATGAACAATTAGGTATACTAACATATGTTCAAGTGTGCAGGATCATTAGTCAAAGAATTTATCAGGCTCTAACTTCAATAGGAACATATGAAGAGAAACTTGAGACTCAGATTATGAAAGATCAGAATATGATGACTCAAATTCTGAATGATAAGATTTTAATGTCTCACATCTAGGGAACCCAGCTTCTGGTGGAAACTTAGACTCTGAAGACCATGTGCAAAGGAACTTAACCTCTGACCTGTACTCAATTTCTGAAAGCAGGTCTATCTTGTCATCAAGTCATAGTTTAAAAATACGAAAAAAATCGTTAGAAAAAAATATTAAAAGAGGATTAACATGGCTCAGTTAAATTTTGCAAGGGATTAAATAGAGACTTTTTTTCAGGGACTAATTTGGACTCTCCCTTTTTTGTGAGGGCTAAAATGGATCTTCACTAGTGGCCCAGTCACGGTTCAAAAGTAAAAAATATCGGTTTAAAAAAAATATTAATAGAGGGACTAACCTGGCTCGGTTAAATTTTGTAAGGGATTTAATAGGGACTTTTTTTTTTCTCAAGGACTAATCTGACCTCTAACATTTTTGTGAGGAACTAAAATAGGACTTCACTCTTAAATATTTTTTATAAAAGGAAAATTATAACAATTGGAGGTAGGCAGAGCATATGATAAAGTAGAAAATATTGTGTAAATTAAGGTTTAAAAAATATATATATCTAAAGATGATTAAGTCTTCTTTTGAATCATTTTTTTAAGGTAGACCTTGCTTTCCAAATTCTCACAACTTATTATATAAAATAGTTCAGCCATTTCTTGGTTTGTAACTCTCTTCTTCACTTGTAACCCTAAGGTGAATTCACAATTGAGAAAAGATTAATTGACTGTAAATTAATAATAAGTAAATTTTAATAATTTAATTGTATTGAATAATTGATTGTAAATTAATAATAAGTAAATTTTAATCATTTAATTGTATTGAATAATTGATGTATCTGATCTTTATTTATACCACACCAATGATTCAATGAATTTAAAATATCAAAATTTTGTTATACTAAAGAATGAAGATAAAATTAATTTATGCAATAAAGCATCAAGTTCCATATAAGAATAAAGCACTCATACTCAAGAATTGCCCACAGAAATTAAAAATATATATATTTTTAGCTCTTTATTTCTTATTTTATTTTATTTTATTTTATACAATATTCCTTTACGGACATCTCGGATAATTCCTACCAGGTCCACCAAAGAAAATATATGTCTCATAATCTTTATCAAAACCTCCTTTTATATTATAACAATCTGGTTTTTCTTCTAAATATTCAGCATCCAGAAGGTCTATATAGACGTTTGGATTAACTGCAACTTTCATATTCCTAATATATGCAGCCTTTTTCAAACCTTCATCAGCAAATTCTCCACTACCCATGAAAGTTGAAGTATGATCTCCCGATGGATTTAAATCCACAACTTCTCCACCAAACTGAATTAAATTTGCTTCATGATTTAATTCTTTAAAAAGTGAGTATGACCAATAACCAACTCTTTCATAATTCTCATTTCCAGCTGCATATTCAAGCCACCAACGCTGGTTCTGTTGATCCTTCACAAACAAAAAATAAACAATACATTTACAACCTTTAAAAAAAAAATACTAATATGATTAACAACATACTTCCCCTCCTCTGGTCTTATTTATAAGCAAAGATTCTTTTTTTAGTTCATTGAGTAATGAATGTATATAGTCTGTATAGTAGACTAGATACATTTATTATTAAATGAACCTAAAAAAGAAATCTTTACTTATAAATAAGGCCGAAGTAGTAGTGGATTTTTTCTTTTAAGAGGTTAATTTAGTTTCTAAGAAAATTATTACCTGCTCGATTTTTAGGTTAAAATCATATTGGTCTCCTCCGATTACCGACACCGGACCAACTGGAAGTCCAAGGACAATTTTTTTGCTAGTTTGAACAAAACCAGGACATATTACATTGTAACATCCAGTTGCTTTATAAGCATCCGCCTACAATTATTATTAATATTATTGATTTGATCTTAATAAAATTTCTATACTTTTTATATTTTTTACTTCGATCAATTTACTTACCGTCCAATAAGTAAATATTCTAGGGCGACTGTCCCCGAATCTCTTCGGACATACCTGCAGATGATTGATTAAATATAAAATTTTATATATTTAAAGTGACTATTACAATTAAAATATCAAAAAATGTAAATCATTAAAATTAAAATTAAAAAATATTTGAACACAAAAAAAAACCATACCTGCCAACCAGCTTCAATACTTTCTTTAGCTGTTAGAGATTGAACCCAAATTTTAGATGAGCTTGATTCCTCTCTATTTTCTACTCGAGGAGACCATACATTTATGGTACCCTTTGCTCCATGGTAACCAGCTCCTTGCACATAGGTAATTGTTTCCTGATGATGCAAAAAAATTTAAAGTTAAATTAAGTGTTTAAAAAGGATTTAGTTTAAATATAAAGTGACATTGTAGATGAAATTAAAATATAAGTTGAATAACACCATTGGAGATTTTTTTTTTTAGTGCACTCATTATCATAGGCTAAGTTGTTTGCTTATTTCTTAATTTAATTACCATAAAAAGGAAAAACAAAAAAAAATTGAGAGGAAATACACTAAGTTATTGTAATTGCATACATAGAGTCTTTCATGAAAGGGTAGGCCTTTTGTTCCAAATTTTATTTCTTCTTCTTTTGTTCTTCTAATTGGTATTGTTCCATTCGGACAAGATTCACCTGATAAACTTCATGATGGAAAGTTTACAATTGAATTATCTATTTGGTTGTGCGCTTTTGATTCTTCTTGAGAATTCTGCACATGAAAATATGGATGAAAATATTTTCAATAAATTCGATAATTTATTTTCAAAATGTCTATAATTAAATTGACAGAAAAACAACGTACCAATGAATTTTGTCCTTTTAATTGAGGGAGATCAAAAGCGGGTTGTTTTTGAAACAAAACACAATCTATGATATCACCATAGGGACTCTGAAAAAACAAACACAAATTAAATAAATCTAAGTATATTAATGATGTTTTAAAATTTATTTTAACATATACCTGAATTGTCTTAATAGCAGGCTTATTGATTTGTTGAAGATGTGCCTTTATCGTTTTATTTATTTTCTGAGATTCTTTTTCCAATCGTAAAGTTTGGTTTACTATCTGGTGGTTGCTTGTTTCTAATGAGTAAATAGGACAAATGAAAGCACCAAGAAAAATAAAATGCAAGATGAAGGACATAATTTTTGAGCTGAATTTCATGTTCGTGTTTTGTGAGTGTTTTTCTTACGTGAATTGTAGGGATATATATATATATATATATATATATATATATATATATATATATATATATATATATATATATATATATATATATATATATATATATATATATATATATATATATAAAATTGATACAAACATATTGCTCTGGTCAAGCATTTTGACAAATTTGTTGTATATTTTATAATATTATCTAGAAAATAAACTTTTTATAAATATAAATTTAATTATTTAGGCTATGTTTAGTAAAATTAACGGTTGGGTGATAAGTTAGTTTATAACTGATGGCTAATAGTTTATGACTGATGACTGATGTCTGATAGCTTATATGTGATGGCTGATGACTGATAGCTGATAAGTTAATTAAAGTGTTTGGTAAAAGTAGCGGTTTAACTAACTGATATATGTAAAATGACATAAAAAGACATTTATTAAATAACAATTAAAAGCACATTTAAAATAATTAAATTTTATAAGGGAATTAATGGAAGAAAAAGTATAACCTATAAGCTATAAGCTAAAACACTACTTAAAATAACGTCAGAAAAATAAATTATAAATTAGTAAAATAAACTATAAACTTATGATGAAAAAACTATTACCAAATATGTCTTTAATTATCATACGAGCTTATAAACTTTAATATATAAGCTCAAAATATGACTTGTCAAACAGAGCCTTGGTTAAATATATTTGTTTTACTCTTGCGATATATTCCTTTGAAATAATTACTTATTAGTTTTATGAGATACCATTTTAAAACTCATATAATTATTAATTTTAATTTCTATTAATTTATTAATAGGAAGATTACTTTTATGATAGTTGAGGGAGATCAAAAGGTATTTGTAGTTGAATTAGATGAGGATAAATTTTTAAAATAAAAAATTTATCATTTAACAAAAATATTCTTAATGTTTATAAATCACCAATTTTAAAATTCCATTCAAAATAAAGTTATTTTACTTTTAAAGTTTTTCAAAGGTTTTTGTAACCCATGTTTGCACTAAAAATTGCTAACATGTCCATTATTTAATAATGTGAAACTTATATTTTTTTTAACTTGAAAATTATACTTACAAAGGTTCTTATATAATGATTGACCATGTTTTACTAGTGGCATATAATTTAATAATAGATTCATCATTAATTTTAAAAATACTCATAAATCAACAAAACTTTTACAAAAATTGAATTTCAAAATAAAGTTATATTAATTATATTTATATAGATGGAATTTATCTACTTTTGGTCAAATACTTTTTAAATATTTTTTTTAAGCAAGATATTATAAATAAGAGAATTAAGGGTTCTCAACCCTTTTTAAAGTAATAAAATTCTGCTATATATTTTATAATATCTCAAAGGTAAATTAATTACTCTAATTTAAATATAATGACTAATTTTAATTTAATTATTGGTTAAATAAGTTTTTATTTTAATTATAGTTTTGGTCCATCTATTTTACCTCATTCACCGAATTATTTTATATTTTTTGGCTTTATACCACCGGTTTAGTCCAGTTCAGGGGCAAGTTCTGGCATCAAGTGGTTCCATCCTCCTCCCGATCGCAGTTGCGGGGATCAAACTGTGGTTCTCCCTACCAAGTCCAGCGCTTATCATTTTAATAAATTTAGTTGTGATTAGATTTTTTAAAATTAAATTTGAAAATAAACTTTATAAAAAAATACCTTTTTTAAAGTTTATGACTAAAAAATTTATTCCAGTCAATATATTTAAAGGATATTTAAATAAAGAATTACAATGAGTTTGATTGTGTTTTAATATTACAAAATAATAATATATAGGCCTAAATGCACTTTTGGTCCATGTAAATTAGTGAGTTTTTTATTTTCGTTCCTATAAGTTATATTTTTTTGTTTGAGTCCCTATATCTTACTTTTTGCTTGAGGTTTAGTCCCTAAAACCAAAATACGCAGGAAAATCTGCAGGTTTTTTTTGCAGATTTTCCTGCGAATTTTGATTTTAGGGACCAAAAGTGCATTTAATGATTAAATATTTATTTTTAAAATTTGGGAAAAATAATTTAAAATTTTTGGGAAAATATTTAATTTAAGGGTTTTTCTAACCTATGGAATCTTGCATAGGATAAGAGATAATTAATACACAACTTTTTTAAATATAAATTACCATATTTATTATTATTTATGTTATCCATTAATTGGGTAGGAGAGAGAAAATATAAAAAATTACTTTTCAAAAGAAAAATAATTAAAATGATAATTTATATGAAAAGAAATAATATGCAATGCATAGGTTAGAAAAACCTTCAATGAATTGTAACTTATATATATTTTATCTTTAAAGTTCTTAAATGGTTTTCTTTACATCTCTCACATTTTAATAAACACAGATATTAATTTATCATTTTAACAAATTTAGTTGTGATTACATTTTTGAAAATTAAATTTGGAAATAAACTTTATAAAAGAATACCTTTATTTAAGTTTATGACTAAAAAATGTATTCCAGTCAATATATTTAAAGGATATTTTAATAAAGAATTACAATGAGTTTGATTGTGTTTTAATATTACAAAATAATATTATATATGATTAAAGATTTATTTTTTTAAATTTAGGAAAAATAATTTAAGATTTTTGGGAACATATTTTTGCAACCATTCTTATAAGATATACAGATATTAATTTTTATTTATTTTTTTTAATAGACAAATCCAATAAAAGAGAGTATAAGGGATACTCCACCCAAAGGTAAAAAACGGGAACCCTACATCCTAAATGTTCAATGACAAAATGTGATTATTTTAATTCATTTTATTCAAAATTTATTTCATTAGTTTTATAATGTCTTATACTTTTTTTATTTTACTTTGTAGTTAAGTTTTATTTTTTTAGAGTGAAGATAAATTAGGTCTTAGAAAAATGGTAAGCTCTAATTTAGTCTTCTTTAAAGAGAAAATTTGTAGGCTAAATTATAATTTCCCCCCTTAATTTGTCTAACTTACGAAATATCTTCCTCTATTTATTTTTTAAATAGTTTTGATCTCCCCGTGTCTATTTATTATCCAAAAAATATCGATGTGTACTATTTTTTAAATATGTGCATATTTTTACTGACTTGACATACGAAATTTTAGCTATTAATTTTTCATGTCATTTTATTAAATTGTTTTTTTATTAATTAAATTAAAACTTATAAAGATTATGTTTATCAAATTGACAAACGCAATTCTGTTTCTTTTTCTCAAACGCAAGACTGCAGATGCTGGAAGCATTATGCAAATGGCTGCCTCTCCTTAAAAGAAGCCTACTCTTTTAAATCTCCCATTGGTTCTAAGCTATCTTGGACAAATTATATCTGGAATCATGATATTGCTCCCTCAAAGGCTTTTCTCATATGGAGAATCTTCCATAATAAAATCCCAACCGATGCGGCGCTCCAACGGCGAGGGTGTAGTATTTGTTCTCGCTGTAGTATCTGTGGATTGGCCGAGGAATCGATAGATCATTTATTTTTCTCTTGCCGGTTTGCTAGTAAACTTTGGAATTGGCTCTGTTCACACCTTAACTCTCCTCTCTTGGTAAATTCATTGGACACGGCGTGGGAGCTTCGAAAGAAAGGTGACTCTCATCAATGTAAGATTGTCATCACTGCTGCCACAGTTTTGGTTTTTGATTCTATTTGGCATACTAGAAACTGTGTGAGATACGATAATAAATCCTTCAACTTGCACTCTATTATTTCTCTCGCTTCTTCTTCCATGTCGGATTTTATGCTTCTCAAATCTTTCAAGATTGATATTAACTATCCAAAAGCTCCGCGCATTTTGGAGGTACTTTGGAAGCCCCCCCTTCTTGGTTGGGTTAAAGGTAACTGTGACGGTTCTTTATTGGATGATAGTAGCGGTTGCGGTGGTATCTTTCGGAATCATCTTGGTAATTTTTTGATAGCTTTTGCTGATCCTTGTTTGAGGCTTTGCTCCTTGCATGCCGAATTTGCTGCGGTGTTCAGAGCAATTGAGATTGCTGCAGATAATGCATGGTCAAAGCTTTGGATTGAATCTGACTCTCTTCTCGTAGTCCAAGCTTTTTCAAAGGAGACTATGATTCCTTGGCATCTCAGGACTAGATGGTTGCACTGTAAATCTATTCTTGTTCACATGGATTTTATCATCACTCATATTTTTAGAGAAGGCAATTCATGTGCCGACTTTTTTGTTAACGTAGGTCGTAGTGTCACTTCTCTAACTCTTTTTGATGCCATCCCTATAGCTATTAGATGTGATTTTGTAAAAAATAGATTAGGGATGAGTTTCTACAGGTTTCGTTATTGCTGAGAGGGTCTTGGTATAGTCCCCCCTCTCCTTTTTGTATCTCTCCTTTTTCTTTAATTCCATTTTCCTTACTAAAAAAAAAGAAAGACAAATAATGGTTAAAAGATTTCTAGGAGATAAGACTCGGGAAACATGGAGAACGGAGAAGATGGAGAGGTTAAGAGAGAAAACACGAGGAAGACGACTGAAGGAAGAAAACATCGCTGAAATCCAAGTATTTTGTACAATTTGTGAAACCTTTTCTAATATTGAATGTTAACACGAAATGGAAACTAAAACCCTAATTTCCATTTCAATTGTATGTAATGGCTTAATGTCTTTCACTCATATTGACCATCTTTGTACAGGACTAATGAAGATCCTAAGTTTTGTGTGAGTTATGTTGATTTTTCACTCTGAACATGAATTGATACCTGAACTGTGTAATGTTGCTATGAAATGTTATGATTTCATTTTATTTTGAAAAGTTATTCTTTCACATTGTTGTGAAAAGATTATGTTAAATTAACTTATATGTTGTGTTGTGAAATAATAAGTGATATGTTGTTGTGAAGTGTTATGCACTATACAATAATGCATGTGAGTTATGCACGTTTTTTTTTGTGAAGTGATATGCTGTGTATTTTTATTTTGCTTTGTTCTAGGACAGCTCATACTGGTGCGGTAGGATTGAGAATTAATCATGGAGGCACTTTACTTCATTATCCTTACAAGCTTTCTGTTAGCGGGGAGGTTGAAGAAATAAATTGGAAACGAGTTATTGATTTTATATCATATATGGATATTGGAGAAGTAATCAAGAAATTGGGTTATATGAATCAAATACATGTGGTACCATGATCTGATGTATTCATTTAAGCAAGGGTTAGACCTCTAAATAATGAAACAAGTATTTTGAAATTTAGGGAAGCCATGTCTGGTTATGAATGTGCTAATATATATGTTAAGTATATAGTAGATGAACCAATTGATATAACAGAAGATGAATTAAGGGAGTTTGTTGAACCTATCAAAAACTAATAAATATTGACGCTGATGAAGAATTACATGCTGAGGAGAGGGAACAAGTATAAGAAGAGGAGAATGAAGAAGTACATACTGAGGAGAGAGAAGAAGTACAGGTAGATCAAAGTGGATATGATGGTGAGGAGGATGAAGATTTTATTCAGGAAGATAATGATAACTTGGGTGATATTGAATTTGATGACTTATATGAAGATTATTGGGTTTAGACACATGAAATGCCTAATTGTACCTTTATGCAATAAGAGAATGATGAATTAGTGATGAACACAGTGGTTAGTTATGATTGGTCATTTGTACTTGATATTTTATATGCTGAATTAATGATGAACATAGTGAATCATGATGTACTTTATTAGCAATTTTCCTTGAACCAATTTGCTACATTATTGGGTTAATGCTACAACAGAAAATTCTCCAACTTTTTTTCTTTTTGTCAATACATCATTCAAAAATTTAGAATAGTTTGGCATTTGTTGAATGAATTCAATCATATGTATGTTGATTTATTGTTGCTTCAAGATCTCTATGGATTTACCAAATTGTTGCTCCTCTAAACTATTATAATTCTTTGGGCAAAAACTGGTTGTGGTATCTCTTGGATAAATTTGGGTATTGTGGCGACTTCTGGTGTATTAGTTATGGTTTCTACTATTGAAGTTGTCAGATTAGGTTGATCAACTTGCTGTATTTCTGTTATCTCTTCAACCAAGGGATTTGTTGTAGGTATTGGTTTCTCTTTATCTCATAAATCAGAAGATGTCATATTCTTCTTTGGTTGGTAAGTATTTTATTGACTTTCTCCTTCATACCCCTTACCACTTCTTAATGAGATGACCTTACATAGCTCAATGCTCTTGGTTTGAGATGTAGATATTGGTGTTTTATTAGAATTTATGAGTGCTCCCATAGGCCTTGAACTAAGTGAAGAAGAAATTTTCCGAGCTTGGTTCTCAAAGTTTTTATGCTTACACCCTAATCTTGAAACTAGTTCTTTTTTTTCTTGTATAAAGGACTTCAAAATATTCTCCAGCTAGCTTTTCCTTATGTAGCCATAACATGAATATGTGTAGAAAAAACAAGGTGAATTTGTGGTGTTTGAGGCTTTAGATGACTTTGGGTGTTACTCCATGAGAAACTGTGATTATTACGCCATCAAGAGTTGTATATGTTGTTGTAGAGGTTGTTATATTTGTTGTTACCCACAAAGTTGACACACACATGATTAGTTGAACATTCGTAAAATAAGTGAGATCCCTCACAATAATCACATGCTACAATATTGGCATTAGTTACCACTTTGAATGGCTCGGCAACTAGCATATCATAACTTGTCATAATGTACTTCATCATTTGGTGTATTTTGCCCACTTGAGCAACTAAGGTTGTGGTCTTAGTGACTTTATGAACACCATATGGCTTCTATGGAACAACTATAGTGGTTGCTATAGTAATTTATCATTGATAAGTATTGGTAGTAATTCTTTCAATCGGGTTTTAACCTTCTTCATAAGACTTAGGTAGCAAAGCTCCATTAAAGGGTGCATCCAACATGTTTCTTAAGGACTGTACCAATCGATTGTAAAATGTTTCTACTTAATGTAGATTAGGATCCCATGGTGAGGACATTACCTTAATAAATCCTTGAAAATATCCCACGCATTAAACAAAGACTTATAATCTCTTTTCCTAAATGAAGTATTCCCATTCCTCATCTAAGTATTCTTGAAAGGAGCGAAATACTTAGCTAAAAAAATTCAGTTAAGGAATTCCATGTGGCTATGGGATCGGATTCAAATGAATTTAGCTAGAATTTATCTATATCCCTTATATAGTAGGGGTAATAACCTCAATCTGAAGGTATCATCAGTAATACTTGTAATTTTGAAGTTTTAGCGACATCTAAGATTTACTTAAAGTGCAAATATGGATCTTCACTGGCAGCTCTAGAATATTAGTTGATAGTTTATAGCATTTGAAACATCATATGCTTGAATTAAAGTTGTGTCACTATGATCTCTAGTCTTATAATTCATGTATTCATGGCATTGAGATCAAACACAACATAATCCTCTATGTCCCTTGCTCTATCGTTGACAGTGCAATAATGTCATTTTCTTCCATGGCTTCTTCTTATTCCAATTGTAATTCTTTCAAGGGATCTTCAAAGTATCCTTCAAATTTTCCGAACATAAGAGTACAAGGAGGGCTTCCTGGTAAGTGACTAGCTATTTTAAATATTCTTAGCAGTCTGAGTGTTCTCTTAAGTTCAAGATCTCCATTGTATACTGGAGTAAGCAACCTGCACATGTAACATACTTACATCTATTGTGTCACTTCTAGGCAGGAAAGGTTTAAAGCTCTAATTACTTTTCACACTTTTTTTAGAAAATCCAAGTGTTATTAATAGAATCCCCGAAAAATGCCACCATAAACTCGTTATGTGAATTAATGATATGTGCAAGTATACACGGTTAAATAGTAGTAAGTTATATAGAAGTAAGAGTATCAATCTCAAAATATTATAATAGCTTAAATTGTTCCTCACATTAAAACCTTGTGAATAGCCATGAGCAAAAAGGTAAAAGTAATAATGGATTGTCACAGATTTTGGCTAAAATACAATAATAAGAAGTAATGATGAAGAAGTTAAATCAATAGCAAGACGCATAGTATGCAATGATCCATCTAATAAAGTTCATATTTTTGTGTGTGTCTGATGAGACCTGTCATGACAAATGAGGAAGAAGGTGATCTTTTGGTGTAAGTCTATAATATCAAGGCACATGCATTAAGTCAAGGGAACAATACTCGAGGTCTCACAATAACATTAAAGCATATCTATATGCATCTTTTGAGTTTCCCTATGGTTGTAGGTCTTTATATCTAAAGTTACTAATCTAGTGAATATATTTACCTACTATTTTCAACCATATTTACTTATGAAGTATGTTAGTTCTCTCGATCAATAACCAACTTTTACTTTTTTATAAGGGTGATCAAGCAAAGAAACATATGTATAACATCATTTCACATAGTAAAATGCATCACTTCAAACCACACCATTTGTTAAAACAAAACTTTTCATTAAACTTCACACTGCTAAACATAAAGAGGTTTACCTCATGAAGAGCAAAAATAAAAATAAAACAACACAATTTCTTACATTCAACATTTCTAAACACAAATGAAAAGTAAATATAAACCTAAGTATAACACTTTGCTCCTTGAAATCTTTCAATCAACCGGAGCTACTTCTATCAAGCTAGGATGCTCCACAATTTTTTTAATGGAGGGAGAAAGGAAATAACTGTTCACTACTGGTTCAGACTTCTGCTTGTCTACTTTAATAAGATGTTTTTAAAGTAATTTCACAAGTTGTTCAACTTACGAACCTCTCTCCTTTCACCATTTTGTCCAAGAAGTTCCATTTTATACCTTATAGCTTTTAGGATTTTGTCTTATCATTGAATCATGGACCTTGCGGATATTCCTTATTTTGGCTCACTAAATACATCATTTTCCTTCTCTTTTCCTTCAAATCAGCTTAATGTATTACAATTCTAGCATGCAGGGGACACCACATCATGTGGTTGGTTTGCTGCACAGACAATTAAGTGAATAACGTAATTATGTGTACTATAGCTTTTATAGAGTTTTGTCTTGTAGTGTTTGATCTTATCCATTCTATTTAAAAACTTACTAGCACTTCAATCTTCACATTGTTGCAATGTTTTCCCTAGTTCCATGGAACTTCATTGCTTTTAATCTCTTTAAGTTCTACGAGTTGCTAGGACTTGAGGTTAATGTTACACTCTAGATTTTTTGTGCCATAACTTATCATAAAGAAGTCCAACACAAGTGACAAACACGTAAAACAAGAAAAATAGAGCACATATCTTTCTCTACAATAAATGAACTAAAACATCAAAATAAACTTAAATTAATCTAATTAAAGCTTGCTAATAAAATTTTTTTTTTAATAAGCAATTCAATATAAAGCTCGCACTAGGGGTGCAACCCTTACAAAGAGACGCTAAAAAGCGTTAGAACAAGATAAAGGAAATTTGAACCATTCATAGTAAGTGGCTTTGAACTTAGGATAACCAAAAGACAACCATCTCCATGAAAGGAAGATGATATTTGAACAAACCACATCATAGCAAAAAGCTTCCCCCTTGAAGATAATAGCGTTTCGCATAATCCAAGTGCACCAGATTATAGCAATCCAAATTATGATTAACTTCAACCTATGGTTAACATTACTCACTTTCTCTTGTAAAACTCCGAAATCCAAAAAATCCAAAAAATCCATTCCGTTCAAAACCTCCTTTATGCCCACCCAACCGAACATATGTTTCCAAACCTCCTTCACCACATGACAATTAAAAAAGAGATGAGAAATCACTTCCGGATGGTTGCCACAAAACACACAATCTTTGTTAATGATGCTAGAAACTCCTCTTTTCATCAACTCGTCTATGGTAGGAATTTTTCCAATGAAAAATCTCCAAGAAAAGACTTTGATTTTAGGAGGAATTTTTAGCTCCCACATCTCTTTCAACCAATTTATCAAATGGCTAGGCCACACAAAAGGTTTAGAATCATTAACTATATAAGAGACGCTTCTTACCGAAAACTCCTTTTCCGAATTGATACGCCACATGAAGCTATCCTCCTCCAATTCTACCGGGATAAAAGAATTTAGGTCGTCACAAAAACAGGCCCAAGAGGACAGCCCCCTGGCTGCCGCGAACGCTGCTGTTGTTGCTGCCCCATTCGGTAAAACCGTTGCTGTCCCGGTCGGCAAAGCAGTAGCTGTACCTTGCGAAAAAGCGATGGCAGCCCCTCCATTAAATAAGGCTTCCAACTCCCAATGGTGCTTTCCATTAATCCAAACCAACACATCCGCCACCGCACAATTTTTTATGGTTGACAAATCAAACACATCCGGATAACGCTCGCGAAGAGATTGATCTCCCAACCACAAACTATGCCAAAAAAGAATATTTTTACCATTTTTACAACAAGACAAAAAACATCCGGTAAAACCGCTATCAACAAAATCATCTAACAAGTTATTGTTAGAAATGTCTCTCCACCAAATTGAATCGTCATTCCTATTCATGTCTCCATTAGGAACTTGCATCTTGATTTTATGACGATGATATCTCAATGAAATGAATCTACTCCAAATAGCATTATCCTCTATCAAAATTCTCCACCTCCATTTCAAAAGAAGAGCTTTGTTAACTTCCGCCACATCTCTCACACCAAGCCCGCCCTTATCTTTCGGTCTACACACATACTTCCACTTCACCCAATGAATACACTTTTTTTCCTCACTCCCTCCCCATAAAAAGTCACTTTGAAGCCTTCTTATCTCTTGTATCACCTTGCCCGGAGCTTTAAAAAAAGATAAAGTGAAGATTGGTATGGCATTTAAAACCGCGTTTACAAGAGTAACTCTTCCTCCCAAAGAAATGTTTCTACCTCTCCAAGAAAAAAGCCTCCCCTTTATTTTATTAATCACTTCCGCCCACACCTTTTTCTTCCTTTGATTCTCCCCCACCATGATTCCTAAAAATTTGAAAGAAGAGCCTCCTTTTTTACAAGAAAGAAACATCGTTGCCGCATTTAAGTACCAATCACCAACATTAACACCAATGATATTACTTTTTCCAAAATTTATTCTCAACCCGGAAACCATCTCAAAACCTCTCAATAAAACTTTCAAACTCCAAAGATTGTCACATGTCGGTTCTCCAAGAATTATAGTATCATCCGCAAATTGCAAAATATCCACAAAATCCTCTTCCCCGTACTTAAAAGGTTTGAAGTCCCCCACCTCTATAGATTTACTCACGAGCGCGGTTAAACCTTCCATAGCAAGAACAAAAAGAAAAGGAGATAGAGGATCTCCTTGTCTCAATCCTTTAGATACCTTGAATTCTTTCGTTGCACTCCCGTTAACCAAAACGGACATGTGACTCGTAAAAACACAAGCATCCATCCACCTCATCCACCTCTCTCCAAACCCCATTCTCACCATTATCTCTTTGAGATAATTCCAAGATACGGAGTCATAAGCCTTCTCAAAATCCACCTTGAGTAAAATGCAACTTCTCTTCTTTTTCTTCATCCAATCTAATAACTCATTCACCAATAAAACACCATCCATCATATTTCTTCCCGGAACAAAGGCGGTTTGATTATTGGACACCAATGAACCAATCACTTCTTTCAATCTAGCCGTCAAAATTTTAGCAATGATTTTGTAAATACTACCCACCAAACAAATGGGGCGGTATTCACCTAAATGTTGCGGATTGTTGTTTTTTGGGATCAAAGCTAAAAAAGAAGAGGTAATAGATTTCACGAGAGTACCTTTTCCGTGAAAATCATTGCATAGCCGTATTACATCCGTCCGAATGAGCAACCAAAACCTTTTAAAAAAGTCTATAGAATATCCATCCGGTCCCACACTTTTATTGCCATCACAAGACCAAATGGCTTCCTTAACTTCCTTCTCCGTGAATGGTCTTTCAAGATCCCCACTCTCCAATGAACTAAGCGACTTCAAGGGAACTCCACTCATCGTCGGTCTCTCCTTCTCTTTGTCATTGAAAAACAAATTGAAATGATTGAAAATAAAGTCTTTGATATCGGAAACATCTTCCAATCTCCCTCCTCTAGAGTCAAGCGCGCATAAAGAATTTCTCCTTCTTCTCTCTTTAAGAGAATTATGAAAGAAACGGGAGTTGCAATCTCCTTCGGTTAGCCAAAGTTGCCTTGATTTTTGACGGAGAAAACCTTCTTTTTTGTAAAGATTTTCCCAAAAATCAATCGCCGCGCTAGCTCTATCCACCACCACTTCTTCCGGAACGTTACCTGCAAAATGAGCAAACTTGTTATCTAAAAAATGCATCTCCTTTCCCGCTTCCTCTATTTTTAGGTCTATCCAACCAAAAACCTCCTTATTCCATTTGATTAGATGACTTTTTAGGATTTTCAATTTTTCAACCAAGCAAAAGTCACCTCTACCTTTCACCTTCAACTTCTTCCATTCCCCTTCCACGAACAAAGAAAACTTCTCATTGTCAAACCACAAATTGTTGAACCTAAAAGGTTTGGGTCCCCAATTTCTTTTGTTATCCTTAATCCAAATAGGCGCATGATCCGATACATCCCTTTCTCCTATAGTTTGACCTTCTACTTTCCAATCATCTATAAATTCCTCCGATAGAAGAAATCTATCCAATCTACTCATAGCACTTCCTCCTCTATTGCTCCACGTGAACTTTCCACCTATCGTAGGTGGATCCACCAATTCCATTTCGTCTATGAACTCCTTAAAATCTTCTATCTCCTTCCTATAGCTCTTCTTCGAAATACCAACCCTTTCATCCATAGAAGTAATCAAATTAAAGTCGCCTCCAACACACCAAGAACCATCACTACTTTTCCTCTTAATATCCAATAATCTCTTCCAAGATCTCAATCTAGTTTTATGATCACAAGAAGCATATATATTCACAAAGTATATTTTTTTATTCTCCTTTTCCACACAAACACCTATAAAACCTTCTCCTCTAAAAATATAAATTACCTTAAAGAAATCCTTTCTCCACATGATTAGAATTCCTCCCGACGCTCCTTCCGCATCCAAATGAGACCACTCCACCGAAGCCTCTCCCCATAACTCTTTCACAGTCTGAAACTGAACCCCCCTAATTTTTGTTTCTTGAATAAAAGCGACATCCACCCCTCCTCTTTGAATGTTAAAGCCCACTCTCTTCCTCTTTACCAATTTACCTCCTCCTCTTATATTTAAAGAAAACACAATCATTTAAACAGACTTTTGTTCCCCTTTGTCTCCTTATCCTCCTTGATAACTCTCCTCTCCATCTCATCCAAGTTCGAAATAGGATCAAAAGAATTTGGTTTGACCGTAATTCCTAGCTTGTTCATGGACTTCCACAATCCTTCTGATGCCGTCCCTAAAGCTCCATTGCCCCTTCTAAAATTACAGTTCCTCACATCTGAATGTGTTAAAGACTCACAAGATAACTTAGTTTCTTCCAAATCAGGATGAAAGTTATTAGTACCTGTGCCCATTCCAGTCTGGCGCTTCAACAAGTGTGGGTTCGACGGGAAGAATACCTCACTTGGGTAAACATAGTTTTCCACCTTTTCTCCTAAGTTCATAATATCCCTCATTTTTTTTCTCACCTTTTTTGAATTTTTTACCTTATAACACTGTGCGTCAAAACTAACATTTTCCATGCAGCAATCCTCCACGTGAGTGCACTTGTTATTGGTAACAGAATTATTAGGAGATATCTCACTGCTGGGTCCCACCTTTATAAGATTGTCTTTTGGCTTATTCTCCCAAAACGCCTCTTCCGCGTGTGTTCCACGTGTTTTGGTTAAATCAATTTTTCTATTAAACTCTGATGGGCCCATAAAGGAAAAGTCCATAGGCCCAACGACCATATCACCTTCTTCGGCCCCGCCTTTTTGATTCACAAGTGCTAGGACAGAATTAACCTCAGCTTCTTCTTCACTCTGTCCCATACCCTTTTCGCCGTCAACCTTTTTCCCATTCAGCTTGGCCGCTGCTAAAGAACAAGCAACCCTAGTTGAAAAGTCACTGGATATGCTATCTGAACATCTCTGCTGTAACTGCTCCTGGGAAGAACAACACTTTAAGCAGCCTATTTCTTGTCCTTTACTGAAAGAGTCGTTTCTTTTGCAAACATCCAAAGGGTTAAACCCTGCTGTTCTGACACTCCTAGATGTAGCACCTTCCTCCACCTCCTTTTTCACGCAACCTATCTGACAGTCATCCCTTTTCTCTTCCATCTCCCCTAGTGTAATCATCTCCTCCACGTCAACCTCATCTTCCCCTTCTTCAGACGAGAACACAGAGTCAGAAAACGATTCTCCGTCCGTTTCTCCCGTCGCCGGCGGTTCTTCCTTCACCAAGATTGTATACCACTCACCATCCACAGCCACCGATATCTTCCTATTAATAGGTCCCAGCTTATTTGTGAAAATCATAATCTTCAAAACATCTAGTCTCAGTTGTCTTCCCTCTAAAGCCTTCTGATTAGCGACAAAACCTATGTCCGAAAGCAAAGCCTCACAAAATCTAATGTTCCTCACGAAACAAGGGATTCCGTATATAGAAATCCACACGGCTCTGAAGCATTCCACGTCCGTCTTTCTCCACTTCCTTACCTCTTTAAACCATTTACTTTTCCAATCCCCTGCATCTTTGAGTAAGAGTTCCAAATCGCCCTCGATTGTTTCCTCCAGCAAGCACAAATTTGGGCCAAGTGGTGTAGCGACCACCGTGAATATACCTTCCTCCAGTAGACTTTGACTCACACAAAAAGCAGAACCTGGTTCCCTTGAAATTCCCACCCAGGCTGATTTAAACCTTTCAATCTCATCTGCTTCAGATTTAAAATAAAAGGTTTTGTTGAACATCTCTTTGTTGCTATTGTCTCCACTAATCTCTTCTCCTTTACCCTTCTTCACTATGTTTGCAAAAGACGTTTTAAAGATCCCGTCGCCTCTAACCCTAAAACCTCCTGTGTCTGTCGATTTTCTTCCCTCTCCCTTCGCCAAACCTCCTCCCCTGATTCTATCCTCAGCTTGGGCTTTCACCGGTAACCCTTTCCTTTTGATTTTTGAAACATTTGCCTTTAACTTCCTCCCTTCTAACCATAGATTGTCTAATTTGACCTCCAAAATCCTAACATCCTCCACCTTACAAAATCTCACGAAACCATATCTTTCACCTCTCCAATCCTTTTTCGGTGGAATCACAATTTCGTCAACCAGCCCCAAATCCTTGAACTCGAAGAACAGGTCTTTGGCTCTCCATTTGTTATCGAAATTAGTGAAGAAAAAAGATGTTATTTCTCCTCCATCCCCTGGATTTGAATTCTTCATGATATCCCATCTGTCTCTGTTTGTGTAACTTCTCCCTCTCCTGTGAACATTCTCCCAACCTCCTTCCCGTTGATTTCCGTTGAAAACCATGGTTATTTCTTATAGTTGTTTAAAACTCATTGCTAATAAAATAAAGTCACGTAATAAGGCCTAATTATCTCAAAAATAGTGAGTTACCAAGAAGCTCTCCCTTGTCTCTAGGTTTTGCATTTTGCATCCTTGCATGTCTACCTTGCATAGCAAAATCATTTTTATTGCATTTCCACTCATATCTCTTTCATAACAAAATAAATTGCATACTTCTTTCTACATACATCTTGCATATTAATTCCAAAATATGAATACATGAGAACTGTTTTCACCATCTTACATGCAATAGTTCTTGTAAGATACCATGATATTCAAGTTATAGCATGTATGGAACAAATAAAAATTGCAAAAATATGACATATGTTTGTGGTCACAAGTATTGAATTTAGAACCTATTGAACGTTTTTTTATGTTTTTAAGATCTTCCTTTCACGATGAATTAGTTTTAACGCATTAAGATCTTCGGCTTAAACTCCTAACCTTAGGGTTAGGGGCCTTGGTTTTGGTGTGGTTCTTCTAGTTCTTCGTGTCTTTCTAGCAATCTGTGTGTTTTACTAGCTTAAACCATGGGGGATGGAAGTTGGACGGAAGTTGGTAGGAAATATATCAACAAGCGGAGAGGTGGGGGGTCATTCTGGGAGGATAGAAGAGGAAAAGGAGTTGATCAAGAAGAAACAGTATCAAATTTTTTCTTCACAGAATTCTCAGATGAGGTAGATGCAAAGGAGATGTTCGGAATCTTTAAAGAGTTTGGTCTGGTGGTGGATGTTTCGATACCACCTAGAAGAGATAAGAGGGGAAGAAGGTATGGGTTTGTGCGTTTCAGGAATGTAGGAGACGAAAGAATATTAGCAACGAAACTTGACAACATTTACATCAGAGGCAGGAAGCTTTTTGCCAATATCCCTAGGTTTAGCAAGGAGAGAAATGCTGATAGGGTGGTAGGGGGAGGTGTGCAGTATAATATGACTAAGAGGAAGCAAGAAAATTTGGTGAGAGGTGAAACTAAGACAATGGAGCAACAATCAAAAGGTAGATCTTATGCTAATGTTGTGAAAGACCAGGCTAACCAAGGAAAGGAAGAGGTGGTATTCATGGGAAACTTGAAGGAGAGACAAAGAAAGAACGATTGTACAATAGGATGGAAGAATAAGGAGCAAAAAAAGTGGTTTGCTCATTTACAGTTCAATGTTAAGAAGGAAGAGTTGGAAAGATATGAGAGTGCCTTCGTGGGAGTTGTAGAGGTGCCGGGGATGACGTATAATGTACAGAATGCGCTCCATGCAGAGGGAATCTTCAGGATAAAAGCTACACCTATGGGAGCCAACTTATGTTTACTAGAAGAACAAGAAGGAGGGGTACTTAAGAAACTAGTTGAAGAAGCGAAAGATTGGGTATCACAATGGTTTGCTGAGATTCACCCTTGGACGCCGGAGGATGTAGACAATGAAAGGTTAACGTGGATGAGGTGTTTTGGACTTCCTTGCCATGCGTGGAATAGTAAGTTCTTTGAGTTCCTAGCGGGATGCGTGGGAGTTTATGTAGCCATGGACGAGGAAACTACTGATAGAACAAGACTGGATGTTGCAAGATTCTTAATTCGTACTAAGTCAGCTCTGGTGTTGAATCAATCTATTAACGTGGAAATTAATGACCATGTGTATGGGATCAAGTTGATGGAGGATATGCATGGACCAAAGCAAATCTTACTACCTATGGAGAAAAGTAGCCAAGAACTGTCGGAAGATGCATCCATGGAGGAAGATGACGATGACAGCGACATGTGGGGAGAAGAAGACTTCGGGGAGAGTGAGGAAGAGGAAGTGGGTAGTCTGAGGAATAGCTGCAATTATGTGCAGACAGAGGTAGCCGGCGGAGGTACAAAAGGTGATAATACTGTGCAATCGGAAGATAGTGTTGTGGCAGACTCGTGTGTGGGTACTCAAAAGGGAGTAAGTACCGAGAAAGATAATGATGGAATAGAAGGAGTGGAAAACCTGAACAAGTCAACATTAAATGCTGATTGTGATGGTGGAGACATTAACCAGAGGTCAAACCACGTGAATCCTGGTAGTGAGCTGGCATGGGATAATCACGTGAGTTTGGGCAGTGAGCTGGCACGTGTTAGGATGGATCCGGTTTTGGAAATTGTGGGCCAACGTAATGAGTCGGAGGATACTATTGTGTGTACTGAGTTGGGCCCTATTGGCCCAATAAGACCAAGAATTCATGCAAAAAAGAAGCCTTTGTTAGATGTATACAACTCTATGAAAATTCCGTACTCCCCTTCGTATTTTTCGTCTCTGTTACAATCACAAACAAACCCTAAAACTGGGATGGGGAAGGTGTCACTTTCCCATAAAAAATTGAGTAATCAGAGACTCGAAACGGATAAGGAGGAATTAAGGATGCTGAAACGGAGCAATTCGCCTGGTAATTCAGTTACTGACTCAGGGGTGCAACAAGGAAACCGAAGAATTTGGAAGGCCATTGAAAGTGTACCTAGAAAGGTATGGAATTCAATAAAGGAATTGGGGGTGGAAGGAGATGAAGATGACGAGGTATTTGAGAGAATTATAAGGGAGCTGGAGACCAGGGACCAAAGCAATAAAGTAGGAGTGAGCAATAAAGTAGGAGTGAAGGATAATGCAACTGTGTCACCATGTTAATTGGAACATTTAACATGCGAGGATGTGGAGCCTCATCAAAGAGGCGAATAATTGGTCAGATTATGAGTAAAAAGAAACCAGATGTGCTCTTTTTACAAGAAACAAAATTGGAGAAGATGGAGGATTATGTGGTTAGAGGGCTTTGGGGTTCTGAAGATGTGGAATGGACGGCTAGGAATGCGGAGGGAAGATCGGGAGGTATTCTTACTCTATGGAGGAAGGGATCCATCACTCCTATTTTCAGTTTTACGGGTAGAGGTTTTGTAGGGATGAAGGTGTTATGCAAAGGTAAGTTAATCTATTTCATAAATGTCTATTCATCCTGTACATTAGTAGATAAAAGACTGTTATGGGAGGATTTGTTAGGGTGGAAAAGTAGATTGGAAAAAGGGTTGTGGGTGGTGGGAGGGGACTTCAACGCAATTAAAAGTAGAGTGGAAAGGAGGGGGGTGGAGATTGTTAGTAGAAGAGTAGAAATGGAGGAATTTGGCAGCTTTATAGATTGTATGGAGGTTGTTGATGTCCAACCAATTGGCAGCATTTTCACATGGATCAAACCGAATGGCAAGGCGTGTAGCAGGTTGGATAGAATCCTGCTGTCTGAAGAGTTGGTTTCAATTTGGGGTGTTGTTGCTCAGGAGACGGGCCTAAGGAATATCTCTGACCACAAACCGGTGTGGCTCAAATCAAGTAGGTTAGATTGGGGACCAAAGGTGTTCAAAGTTAATAGCTGTTGGTTTGACCATAAGGAGTTCAAAGAGTTTGTAGAGAAAGAGTGGAATTTACTCAAGTTCAAGGGCAGTAAAGCATTCACTCTAAAGGAAAAATTCAAGAGACTAAGGGATAAATTACGATGGTGGAACACTAACGTATTTGGGTGGGTGGATTTGAAAATAGAGGAGAATGCTAAAGATTTAAACTCTATGGAAGAAAGTATGTTGGAGTGCATATCACAAATCACAGATGAAGCGAGTCTTGAAAGGAGTAGGAAGCAGGAAGAGCTCTGGAAAAATATACATTACAAGGAAAGAATTCTTCAACAAAAATCAAGAACAAGATGGGTTAGGGAGGGCGATAATAACACAAAATTTTTCCATGCTACGTTAAGGGCAAGATACAGAAGAAATGCTTTAATCTCGGTGAGAAGGAGGAATGGTGAGGTGGTGGAGACGGTACATGAGGTGAAGGAGGAAGTTAGGAACCATTTTGCTGCCCGGTTCCAAGAAGTTGCTGTTCCCCGTCCTAGCTTACATAATATTGACTTTGTTAGCTTGACAGTAGCAGAAGCAAATAGTTTGGAGGCAGAATTTTCAGAGGACGAGATAAAAGATGCTGTATTTGAGGGGGATGGAGATAAAAGTCCAGGCCCAGACGGGTTTAATTTGTTGTTCATAAAAAAGTGTTGGGATATGGTGGGTGGGGAGGTGGTTGCATTCATGAAAGAGTTCCATAAAGGGGGGAAATTACCGAAAGCTCTAACTGCCTCATTTCTTGCGCTTGTACCTAAATGTGATCTGCCTCAAACTCTGGACGACTACAGACCAATATGCCTAATAAATTGTCTGCTGAAGATCATTACCAAAGTGCTGGCAGCAAGACTAAGGAAATTCATGTCCAAATTGGTGTCTATCAATCAAACTGCATTCATTCCAGGCAGGCAGATTCTAGATGGAGTACTAGTCACAAACGAGATAATTGATTTTGCAAAAAGAAACAAGAGGGACTGCTTTATGTTTAAGGTAGATTTTGCACAAACATATGATTGTGTAGATTGGAACTTTCTAAGGTTTATGTTGAAGAAATTAGGATTTGGTGCAAAATGGATGAGGTGGATGGAGGCAGCAATATTCTCAAGTTCTATGTCAATTTTAGTTAACGGGAGCCCGACGAAGGATTTTGTTGTAACTCGAGGTCTAAGGCAGGGAGACCCACTATCTCCATTCCTATTTACAATAGTTGCAGAAGGATTGGCGGGGCTGGTGAGACAAGCAGTAGCGAATGAGGTATATAAAGGGTTTAAAGTGGCTAACTTGGTGGAGTATAGTCTACTGCAATTCGCAGACGACACTATACTATTTGGGGACGGATCCTGGTCTAACTTATGGGCTTTAAAGGCAATATTGAGAGGGTTTGAGATGACTTCTGGACTACGTATAAACTTGGCAAAATGCAAGATTTACGGTATTGGTTGTCCTCCTAACTTTCTGGAAACGGCAGCTACCTTTCTTGGTTGCAAGACTGACGGTTTCCCATTCAAATTTTTGGGTTTTATGGTGGGTGGAAATCATAGGAGGGTAAATTTCTGGAGACCAGTCATTGAGTCCTTGAAGTCAAAACTTTCATCTTGGAGGAGTAGAACGTTATCAATAGGTGGGAGGGTGACTTTATTGAATAGTGTATTGTCAAATATTCCTAGTTTTCAAATGTCATTCTACAAAGTTCCTACGCTTGTTGTAAAGGAGTTACGAAGCATCCAAAGAAAGTTTCTATGGAATGGTGTGGTGGATAAAAAAGGGGTGTCTTGGGTAAGGTGGGATACCATATGTAAAAACAAAAGTGACGGTGGACTAGGTGTCAAGGATGTTGGAAGGTATAATAAAGCTCTAATCTCTAAATGGATATGGAGGTTCCTAACTGAGCATGAGGCCATTTGGAAAGGAATTCTGCAGGTTAGATATGGTAATATGCTGAACTGGATGTGTAAGGCGGAAGGGGTGGGATCAAAGGTGAAGCCTTCGTTATGGTGGAAGGATATTGTAGCACTATGTGATGTCCCTAATGGAATTAGGCAGAACATTAGAATGAAGGTGGGTGACGGTTCAATTGCGTTTTTCTGGAAATCCAATTGGATAGGGATTAGGAGCTTAGCTGAGCAGTACCCGAAACTGTTTGAAGAGTGTAGCTCGAAGGATTCAACCATTAAAGACATGAGAACCGGAGGTGGTGATGACTGGATATGGAATCTACGGAAAGGAAACGAAGTGCTGGGCCATGAGGCAACGTTGGAACATGCAGAATTGTGTGGTGTTCTAGATGGATTGAGGGCCGCAATAAATGAAGTGGACAGGTTTGTCTGGCCTTATGATAGCTCTAATAATTTTTCTGTAAAAAGCTGTTATGCACTAATGGAGAGAGAGATTGGTGCGGCAGTGATGGACGAGAGCAGTAGACAGATTCTGGACATTATGTGGGGAGCAAAAGTTCCGTCGAAAATAAAGGTGTTTGGTTGGAGATTAATCCAGGACATATTACCAACAAAGAACCTACTGCTAAGGATATTACAACAAATGGAGGATGGGCTATGTGTCTTTTGTCATACGAGCGAGGAAGATGTTAATCATGTATTTCTGCTATGCCCAAGAATGAAGCTGCTATGGTGTAAAATACTCAACTGGCTGAATATACTGAACAATTCTGAGGATGAGTGCAGAAACCATTTGCTAAAATGTGTGGAGGCTCAATTGGGAAAGATAGAAAGGAAAAGGATTTGCGACATATGGATGACAACATGCTGGTGCGTTTGGAGGAAGCGAAATGATATTGTCTTTAACAATGCGGAGTTGGATATTGATGAGCTATTCTTCATGATATTGAGAGCTTCTTGGTGGTGGCTATCTATGGAAGCCAAGGATAGATTAGTATGTAGTTTTTATGAATGGTATAAAAATCCATTGTTGTGTTTGTAACATAGCATTATGGTTGTGTAAGGCTGTAGGATTTTTCTTGTAAGGGTTGGAGTACCCCTAGTACTCCATTTTCTTAATATAAGAAATTGCTTATGGAAAAAAAAAACAAATAAAAATTGCATTATCTAATGAAGCACTAGATAACATGACTTTTTAAAGTGGTATTGAAAAAACTTGAGAGACTGATATTGTTGGATTATAAGATTTTTTTATAATAACTTGATGCTAGAAAGAAACACAATTTGTGACTAGAATGTGTGCTCTCAAATCACAAAATTTTCCTGTATAGACATTCTCACATATTCAAAATCTAACACCACTTTAACGCACAATACCTTATTAACAACCATAGGTGCATAATATGTCTAAAAACAATTCCATTTTAGCTAACTATACTTTTAAAACTACCCTCTTATGTAAATAAACTTTAGTTGAGATGATTATTAAATGAAAAAGAGAAGACACAAACTCTTGCCAATTTTATTTTTGTTCCAGAAAATCTTTAGAAAGTGTGAGCCTTTTTCTTATCTTTGTGTACGGAAATATTTTGAATCGAAAATGCATGTGAATCACATATCTGATGAATGGAAACGTTTGGTGGAGAAGTATTGAATTAGTACTTGATATTTTTTTTGAGCATGTGCATGGCTTGCCTGAATAGCTAAAAGGTTATATCGTTAATTAAAATTTTCTCCCTTTCTTCTAGTATATTCACGACAAACGTTTTCATGTAGCTCAAGCACCTACGCTTACAACTCAAGTATACAACATAAGATAAGTAAGTACTCATGTACTTTTTGTTTTTTCTAGTTTATGATTCTTTTGATGTTTTTTTATCTCTCTACCATGTACAAGTCAAATATCTTTGTAATGAAGTTGAAAATTTGGGACAACTTGTTGCACTAGTTACTTTTTCTACCTAACGACCTAGCGTTTGGTGTTGAGTTGGGTTACTATGTCAAAGGATGTGTCATGATATTTTCTATTAATATCAGCGTTTTCTCAACTTAATCAAAAAGTTAAGAAAATGCATATCTCATTAGTTGAGATTTTTGTTGATGACATATTTTTGGACCCACTCATGGTTTTTTATACAAAGGGTTTGAAAGTATCATATAAGGGGGTTTGAAATTTTATTGATGATAAAGCTTAATTACTTTTTAGGATTGTTGATCAAGCAATCAAAGACTAGTACATTCATTAGTTAAACAAAGTATTTATTGCTTGGAGCTCCTAAGGCTTTGTTTGCGAGTTTGAAGGGGAGGGGAGAGAAATGCTTCCGAAAACGAAATTTTATAAAAATACAGGAAAATATTTGACATTTTTCTAAAATGATTTTTTTTGGAAAGATAAAATAGTCATTATCATTACTATATTTTTAATTTTCATAATACTATAAAAACCTAAAAGATATTTGGAAAATTTATGTAGACCCCCTAAAACCTTCCAAAACCCTTCTTCAATACAATTTTTGAGTTCCTCCATATAAGGGTTTTATGGTGTTATAAATAAAACAAAACCCTCTTGCCCAAAATATTTCCATACTTTTCACCAAACCCTTCCTATTTTTCAAAGTCCTCCCCTCCCTTGTCCTTCAAACTCACAAACAAAGCATAATGAAATATGATATGAGACATTCAAAGATCATTTCTACTCTTATGATTTCAAATTTTCTAATTGATAAATATGAATAAGGCATATAGATCGATATTACCAAATATATAAATATCATAGGATCTTACTCTATTTAACCATGAGTAAGCAATATATTAGGCTTAGCATATGTATATGCGCTCAATTTCAAGCGTCACCAAGAGAAACTCATTTTAAGTTCGTTAAATTTTTTTGAGTTATGTTAAAGGAACCTTACATCACATTCTTTGGTATCCTAAGTGAAGTGTGTGTAGCTTAGTAGGATATTTTGATTTTGACTTTGCTGGGTGTAAATAGGATAGGAAGATTTCGAGTGGTACTAGCCATTTGTTTGGAAATTATTTAGTTTCTTGGCACAGTATGAAGCATCATACCGTTGCTTTTTCTACCGCTGAGGTTGAATATATAGTTTTCGTTAATTGTTATCCATAAGACTTATGGCTAAAGCAACAGGTATTGAATTTTAATTTAAAACTCGATTATGTTTCTATCAAATGCGATAATAGTAGCTCTATGAATCTTATTAAGAATTTTCTGTTTCATTCACACGCTAAACATATAGAAATACAACACCGTTTTTCTAGAGATGATGTTGAAAACAACATTGTTATTTACGAGTTTGCTGGTAGTTTTACAAAACCTCTATCCACATAGCTTTTTCACAAGATTTATATGGAACAAAGGATCATGGATTCTTCGTGTTATAAATAGATTCAGATTCTAATTCATTTCTCTATATATATTTTTGTTATAAAATAACATTTCTTGTGTAGCAAGTTACTTATAATCAAATCTATTTGGATGATCCCTTCAACTTTTATCTTTACTTGTATTATTATTCTTAATTTATTCTATATGTTTATGTGTTTACATCTTCTATGTGACTTTACATTCAATCTGTTGAATAATTTTTTTATTATGCATTTAATACATTTTTAAGTGTGTATTTTGTTTATGTGCATTTGGAACATCTTTTGAATTTTTCATCCAATATTTAATCCTTCCATTCCATTATTGTTAATCAGTTCAAGTTTAGTTGTTGTTTGGTTCATATCATATTGCACATATTTGTTACATTTGGTATGTGTTGTATCTTTGTGATGTATTCTTCTTATATGAGGTATATCATTCTTAACTATGTTTAGCTTTATTTTCTTTAGATTATTTTATGTGTTGCTGGTTATTTTGTATTTAGACTCATTACCATCTATCTCTTTTTGATCTTGTTAAAGGTAGGAAGGGTGTAATTTGTGTCTAGATATAATTTATGTGTTTTACGTTATTTATTGTATTATGCAATATTTTAAGGGGGGAAGAAAAAGGAGGAAAGTACTCATCGCACTTTTCTTTTACTCAATGTCAACTCAATTCCATTTGCAAAAATTGCAAGCTTGCCAAGCATAAAAAAAGGAGGAGACAAAAGTTGTTTGGCTTCCTAGAATTTACTTGTTTATGTTTTGTTGCTTGTCAATTTAATATTTTTGTTTATCCGTCGTAATCGAGTCTCCTCGCATAGTTGCACATTCTAGAGTTGAGTTCTAAATCATTTTTACGAATACATAAATCAAACCATATTCTTAAATTCAACATAATATGTTTATATATAGTCAATTAGTTAGAGATTTGGATCAAGAAACACGTGAAAGCGTGTTTCAAATCGTGGCAAGCATCTATTCAAACCGTGGAAGCTACTACATGCAAAATTGGAATTTCTATTACTTTTAGATGAATCAAGGCTCAAATAAGGAACTATTGAAATAAATGGAACTATGTAAATGTTGTTGCATAACGGACGCTTAGAGCATAATTCTTGGATTTAGAAGGTGAGAAGTCGAGATTGAGTAAAGATTAACAAAGACCAGTTTCTTACTTTTAATTAAATCTGATTAAATGTATAATACGATCAATTCAATGGCATATATTTTGTACAAAAATTACACTACGCCAAATTTTTTTTCTAAGCTTTGATTTAAAGAAAAAACGTTTTAAAATTAATATTTTTGAGAAAGGTCTATTCAACCAATTTCGACACTATTCAAGCCCATATTCTTCTCCAACGCTTACTGAAAATAAAATTTGACCACAAACTATTTTAGAATAATGTTGTACAATCAAGTATGATATAAGAATAAACCATAACGTCTTATATGATTATATACTAACAAATATCAAAGTCATGATATTTTTTGAGATTAAGAAATCGCACTAGGGGTGCAACCCTTACACCAAGTTACAATTTGTGGAAACAATCCATGGGATACTTGTACCACTCATAAAAACTAGACAAAGGAATAGATCCCCCTAATCTAACCAACCAAATCCAAGAAAAAAACATTACATTATAAACCACAACCTCAAAACTAAAAAGAGCTTGCTCGAAGATCATAGAGTTTCGCATAAGCCATAAACTCCAAATTAAAGATAACCAAATGAATTGAATCTTCATTCTTTCGTTAACTCTCTTCACCTTCTCTTGAACCTCTTGGAAGTATTTTAAATCGTCCAACGAAATAAGAGCTTTGTCACCGATCCAATCGTAGACCCACTCCCACACCCTCTTAGAAACATTGCAGTCGAAAAAAAAGGTGGATTAAGGACTCCGTATGGTCACCGCAAAACACACAGCTCAAGCTAGATAAATTATCGATTCCCCTCGCTATAAGGGAGTCAATAGTAGGGAGCCGAGAAACGAAAAATCTCCAAGCAAAGATGGCAATCCTAGACGGAAGATCCAAACACCATAAAGATTTCAATTTACTCACCGTTGGGGGCTGCCAAGCACAAGATTTGGCACGGGAACACCACGAGGAAACGCTAGCCACCGAAAAACTCCCATCAGAGTTGAGGTTCCAACCGAAACCGTCCCCCTTTCCCTCCCACTGCTGCACCGAATCCAGAATTTCCAGACATCTCTACCACTGAACCACCAAAATTGGGCAAGCCATAACCGCTGACACAGTTTCAGCACTGCCTAAACAAACTGACGGCTGCCAGCACTCTCCCTGCGCAGACCTGAAAAAAACAGTGGAGACAACACATAATTTGTTGACCGATACTGCATACAGACCTGGGAACGCAAGGTACAGCGGCTTATCACCGCACCAAAGACTATGCCAAAACAGAATATTAGCACCATTGTTAAAGTAGCATCTAATGTTGCTCTTGAAACCTTCTAAACCATCGACCGACATGACTTCGTTAGCTATTACCTCCCTCCACCATAATGAATCTCTCGAATTGACTTCATCTGATACTTTTCCTTGCACTTTAAGTTTCGGATCAACATATATAACTTTGATAAACTTACTCCAAATGGCTTTGTTCTCCGTTAGAATTCTCCATTTCCACTTTAGGAGAAGCGCCCTATTAATGTCTCCAACATCCCTTATTCCCAATCCGCCTTTTTCTTTGCTTTTGCAAACCGTGTCCCAATCAACCCAATGAATACATCTCTTGTTCTTACATCCTCCCCAAAGAAAGTTACTAGCTATACCTCTAATCTCTTTTATTACCTTCCCCGACGCTTTGTAAAAAGAGAACATAAACGAAGGGAATGCGTTGAGAACCACATTTATGAGCGTCACCCTTCCTCCTATAGATATAGATTTACCCTTCCACGACAAAAGTCTATTCTTTATATTTTGAATGGGTTTCAACCAAGCTTTCCTTCTTCTATGGTTTCCCCCCACCGCAATACCAAGAAAGATAAAAGGAACCTCCCCTTTTTTGCAACCAAGGAAGTACGTCGCCGAGTTCATAAACCACTCACCAACATTAACGCCATAAACATTGCTCTTCGTAAAGATGATTCTCAAACCCGACACCAATTCAAACCCTCTCAGAACAACTTTCAAGCTCCATAGATTATCGGTAGTCGGTTCTCCAAGGAGAATAGTATCGTCAGCAAATTGAAGAATGTCCACCACCCCACCTTCTCCATACTTGATAGGTTTAAAATCCCCTAACACCACGGATTTCCTTACTAACGCGGTGAGGCCTTCCATAATTAGAACAAAAAGGAACGGAGATATCGGGTCCCCTTGTCGAAGACCCTTATGAACCTCGAAATCTTTCGTGGGACTACCATTCATAAGGATCGACATATAGCTATTGAACACACTTTCATCCATCCACTTAATCCATTTCTCCCCAAAACCCATCTCCTTTAACACAAATCTAGCGTAATCCCAAGAAACGTTGTCATACGCCTTTTCGAAATCGACCTTAAGGAGGAAACAACTTTTCTTGAATATCTAAGACCAATCTAAGATTTCATTCACTAACACCACCCCATCCATCATATTCCTACCCGGAACAAAGGCGGATTGGTTCGGGGACACAAGCTTTCCAACCACCTTTTTTATTCTAGAAGCTAACACCTTCGAAAGCAATTTATACAAAGTTCCCACCAAACAAATCGGACGGTATTCACTCAAATCTTGCATATTATTAGACTTGGGAATAAGAGCTATTAAGGAAGACTTGATCGGCTTCACAAGTTTCCCTTTGGCGAGGAAGTCCCCGAAAAAACTCATGATATCCTCCTTCAAGATACACCAAAACGCCTTGAAAAACTCCAAAGTGTAACCATCCGGCCCCGGACTTTTGCTACCTTCACAAGACCATAAAGCTTCCCTCACTTCTTCTTCCTCAAAAACTCCTTCCAACATCACCCTATTCGCACACGACAACTTAACAAGACCAAGATCCAACGGAACCGGCCTAATACCTTCCTCCTCCTCGAAGAATTCCTTGAAGTGATTAAAAACGAGATTTTTAACCTCTTCGACCTCTACCACTATCCCATTCCTCGAGCTAAGAGAACACAAATTACTCCGACCTTTCCTACTCCGTAAAGAGTTGTGAAAAAACCGAGAATTACAATCTCCCTCCTTAAGCCAAGTTTGTTTAGACTTAAGCCTGAGAAGCCCTTCTTTTTTTGCTAAACTATCCCAAAAGATTTCCACCTCTTTAGCTCTTTTTTTAACCATCTCCTCCGTAGCTTTACCTGCACAAGCAACAAACTCATTATCTAAAACTTGTATCTCCTTGCACGCATCTTTTATCTTCAAATCCAGCCACCCGTATTCCGTTTTGTTCCACCAAACAAGTCTAGCTTTTAGCACTTTCATCTTCTCCGCCAAGCAAAAATCACCTCTACCTTGCACCTTAATCAAAGACCACTCCTTTTCCACAAACTTTTAAAAGTCTTTATGCTTCAGCCAGTTGTTGTTAAATTTAAACGGTTTAGGGCCCCAATTCTTCCTATTGTCTTTATCAATATAACTTGTTTACATTTATGTAATCTTGTACCTTAATCAAAGACCACTCCTTTTCCACAAACTTGTAATCTTGTTTGAAATCTTTCATTCTTTATCAATATAACTTGTTTGCCACCAAAAAAAAAAAAAAACTCTTTTGTTGTATTAGTTTAGCGTATACAACTTGCTTAAAATAATCTTTAACTTGGTTGACTAGATTAATTTTCTATATCATTGAGCATATAATATAATCTAAACTTAATAATATTTTGTCAAAATAAACTAAAAATAAAACTCATAAACTACGTATTTCTTAAAAAATTGATTACCAAAATAAATTTTCAAAAAATCTAAATTATCTTATCCAATTTTTTAAATATATATTAAATCATATAAAAATATTGTTTTTCAATATATAAACACAAATAATTTTATTTCAATAATATATTTATATAAACCATAATTCCAATATATCTAAAAAACTAATGACCAAAAAACCAATCATTAAAGATAAATAAGGACTATGTCAAGAATTCAAATACACCTCTCTAATATAATTTTTTTTGCATATTTGATATATATTTATGTAGACTCCCAAAACCCTTCAAAACTCTTTGCTATACTTGAGATAGTTCTATTTGGTGAGCAATTTTTTGTGGTTGGGCTCATTTTTAGCCCCTCCTTTGTAATGGTGTTTTTAAAATTTTGTTCCCTTTCAATATAACTTGATTACAAACAAAATAAATAAATTTGACGGGGCAATTAATCTATTATTTAAATATAGTCAAATAAATTAAAATAGCCTTTAATTTTACTTACTAGATTAGATTAACTTTGTTAATCATTTAACTTAAATAAAAAATATTTATTATAATTTATAAAAATATGGTGGGTGAGGTAGCTTAGATGATGTGTGTTAATTGAGTTAAATGAATGTAAATTAATAGTCTAGAATTTGATCTTTGACAACAAAATTTATATACATTTATGTACTAATATAAACAATTGCTGATATTTATAAATTAACACCTTTTTAAAAAAAATTTAAATAAATAAAATTGTAACTCATAAAATATGTATATCTTACTGATTACCCAAATATAATTTAAGAAAATGTAAAAGTCAAATAATTTTTGGTTTATTAAAAATAAACCATAATTAAATATAGTACTACCATTTTTCTTACAAACTCAACTTTATAAAATCAAATAAAAAATAGAAAATAGATAAAATATTTTATAAAAAGTTAATATTTTCACCTTTAAATAAGGTCTATATTTGGAATAAAAAAAATAAAGTCCAAAAGAATATAATCTTTTTGGAAGTCGACTTCTTACTAATGAATATAAATAAATAAATTGAGTTTGGTCCCCCTAGGCTAAGTATGTAAGTCATGTTCATGGTGATATTGTTAAAGATTACTTGGTAGATAAGATTGATACTCCTAGGTAAAGATTTTTTTAAGGGTATTGATTTGGTCTCCTTATGTACTCGTGTGTTGGTTTTATTGAATTTCTTTTTTGGTTAAAAATAAATAAATAAATATTTTTATCAGTTTTGAAAGAATATAATATAGACTAAAAATATATTTAGCTAAGTAACTCAATTTTTATTGGTCAATATATATTAATTATTTAATTTTGAGATATTTTAAATTATTAAAAAATATTTGACCAAAAATCAAGTCCATAGTAAATGTCATGTATATTTATATAATAAAATTTAATTATTTTTTTGAAGCCAACTTCAATGAATAAAATTTAAAATGTATTTCATATTATGGTGGGATAGCTAAAGTGATATGCAAATAAAAAATATATATTGTTTGTACTACCTCATAATAAATAAGTAGTTAATTTATTAAAATGTTTGAGTAATCATCTCCTATATATTTAACTCATCAAAACACATAGGAAAAACACACACAAATATGAAATTTAACTCACCAATCATCTCCTTCCTCTTGCATTTAATTTTTCTTGTTACTTTCATATGTCCTATTTACTCTTCAAAAACAAACAACCACCAAATAGTCAATCAATCTTTACAATATGTCAAAGAATTTCACAAGATGAATAAAACAATAAAAACACATCAGATCAATAAACCCGCGATAAAATCGATTCAAGTACGTTAATATAATTTTAAAACATCATTGATATTTTAGGGTTTATCTGATTTGTGTTTATTTTTTCAGAGTCCTGACGGTGATATCATAGATTGTGTTTTGTTTCATAAACAACCAGCTTTTGATCTCCCACTACTCGAAGAATATAAATCATTGGTATGTTTTTATATTAATTTAATAGAATTCAGAAATAATGTTTCAACTTAAGGAACTTATTATATTTTAATTGTATAATTGAAAATATTTCCGTCCATATTTTTATCCGTAGGATTTTCAAGGAAAATCAAAAGTGCGCAACCAAATAAATAATTTGAGTGTTGTTCAATCATGGAGTTTATTGGGTGAATTTTGTCCGGAAGGAACAATACCATTTAGAAGAACAAAAGAACAAGAAATAAGATTTGGAAGAAAAGATATGACCATTCCTAAAAGACTCTATGTATGTAATCACAATCACTAATGTTTTTCCTCTCAACTTAAACACTAAAATTTATATTAAACTTAATTGATTGTTCTCTTCTTGCTCCATACTAAATAGGAAGTTATAACGTTTGTGCAAGGGCATGGATACCATGGAGCAAAGGCTTCCCTAAATGTGTGGGCACCCCAAGTGGAAAATGGAGAGGAATCCAGTTCAGCTAAAATTTGGGTTCAATCTCCAACAGCTAAAGAAAGTATTGAAGCTGGTTGGCAGGCATGTTAAATATTACTCTCATTTATTTATTTTTTTCATTGATTTCCATTGCATGTTTTTTCTTTCTTTGCTTTCTAGTATTTTTATTTAATTGCTAAACATTTTTTATTTATTTTTTATTTTGACCAATTAAATCAAATTCAAATAATAATTTATGCAGGTATTCCCGAAGCAATATGGAGACCACAATCCTAGATTATTTATTTATTGGACGGTAAGTAAATTGATTGAAGTAAAGGATGTGAAAAAAATATATAAACTTAAATGATAATTAATTATAAATATTAATAATTGTAGGCAGATGCTTATCAATCCACTGGATGCTACAATTTACATTGCCCTGGTTTTGTTCAAATTAGCAAAACTATTGGACTTGGAGCTGCTATTACTCCAGTGTCTAAGCATCTAGGAACACAATATAGTTTTAACTTAAAGATCGAGCAGGTAATATCTTTTTGAAAATATAAATTTAATGTTTAAAATTTTTAGATAATTAGAAATAGGGTTATTATTATTTTACCCCCTTATCATATAGGCCATTTTTTATTTTCCTTGTAAAATATTTCTTTTGAAAAAAAACCTTGTCATTTCAAAATACTAACAATTTAGTCCTTAAATTCAAAATTCACAGGTAAATCTGCAGGTTTTCTGCGAATTTTTTTTCCAAATTCTCATGCGGATTTTGATTTTAAGGACTAAATTGTTAATATTTTGAAATGACAAGGTTGTTTTTCAAAAAAAATATTTTACAGGAGAAAACCAGAAATAACCTATATGGTAAAGGGATAAAATGATAATAAATATATATATATATATATATATATATATATATATATATATATATATATATATATATATATATATATATATATATATATATATATATATATATATATATATATATATATATATTATTTCCTCTTGTTTACTACTTTTATATTTTGTTATTTTTGTGTATGAAGGATCAAAAGAGTGGGCACTGGTGGCTTGAATATGGATCTGGAACTGGACCTTTTGAAAAAGTTGGTTATTGGCCATACTCTCTATTCAAAGAATTAAACCATGAAGCAAATTTAATTCAATTTGGTGGAGAAGTTGTGGATTTAAACCCAACAGGGGATACTACTGCCACTGACATGGGCAGTGGACAGTTTCCAGAACTAGGTTTAGAAGTTGCTGCATTTATTAGAAATATGCAAGTTGCAGTTACTCATGACACCTATATTGACCTTCCAAATCCTGAATATTTAGAAGAAAAACCAAATTGTTATCGTATAAAGGGAGGGTTTGACAAATCTCATGGGTCATATATTTTCTATGGTGGACCTGGTAGGAGTGATATTTGCCTTTAAATAAATACTAAATAATATAAAATAAGAAATAAATATTTTCTATATACATGTCATTTTTACTGCATATTGCAATAGTTCATTCCTTCCATTATGTATCTCTTACTTTGCTTACAATATTTATACTGACAAAGGAATTCATACAAAAATAAATAAAAATTTGCATTAAGCCTACTTTTAGCATTCCCTTTTCCATTAACCCCAAGTAAATATTTCCTTAATGTTGGAACATCAATTACTTCCATAAATTCAATGAAGTTAGTGAACTCATCAACTTCTACACCACTTCCTTGATTATCATACCCTACTCTTTCGCTTCTATTTGTGATGGAGTTAAAATCACCTCCTATAATATGTTCACCTTTTGCCATTTTCCTTTCACCCTATTTAAATCTTCCCATGACCTCCTTTGATTCAAAATACTATAGGAAGAATAACCGTTAACAAAATAAAATAACTTACCTTTCCATTCCGCATAAATTCCAATAAAGCCTTCAACTGTAAAGCTCAATTGAGGAGAGGTTATGCCTAGCTTCCATAAGATTCACATACTCGTGATAATCCAGTTGATCCTTTCCCCGACCATTCTAGGTAATTGATTCACCCTATAAGTCAATGCAATGTCCCTAGTGATGCATTGGATCTCCGTCTCTTGAAAAATACACAAATTCGTTGTACCTTTATAATTTTTTGGTTAAATATGTTTCCTCTTCAATGAATTCCAACCTCCACTTATATTGTATGACATAATATTCAGTTTTTGGCATTGTGTTTAGGAGATACATGAAGACCATTTCCATTGGATTTAGAAGAAACAAGATTTGGGCTTTTTGTTTGATTACAACCAAATTACTTTCTTTGGTCACATGACTCGTATTGAATTAGTTGCATTCCAAGAGTTTTGCACCCGAGCCCACTTTTAAATTTGATTGACTCATATGTTTTCAACCTATCTCCTTCACCCATTGCACAAGGTAACACCATCGACTTCCTCCTGAAACATCGCTTTTCCAGTCCACCTTTTTACATAAACTTTTATCCCAAGGTTTTTGTCTAATATGCAGGCTTCTACAAGTATTATTAGACTGCACTATTACCTAATTGGGCCATTAGTTACATTATAACAGCTTAGGGCTTATTATGTTCATTGGGCTTTAGTAGCTTAGGTCCAATATATAAACACTTGTACTATGGCTCTTTTCGATTCAAGGCATACATTTCAATTCTGTATTTGCCGCCGATGTCATTACTTCATCTTCCCCAAACTTGCGTTTGACTCTATAATATGGTATCAGCAGATAAACACACATCTCATTCATTCTTCCATTTATTTGCTCACCTGCATCTTCACAAGTTCATCTCATCTTTCTTTCATCACATCCATGGAGTCTGATGGGAGTGATTCTGATTCGATTCATGATCGGTCACCAATTTGTATGGTGTTTTCATCAATCTCTCGGCATAAATCTCGTCAATTCGGTAACATAATGGCCCGTCTTTTATAGTTTTCGTTCTTATTTTGAAAGTTTCGTTTAAGTTGTGTGTTTTGTTTTGATGCTAAGAACTCATGTTTTTAAGATGCTTTGATGCTTGTTTTTGGTAGTGATTGTGTTTCAGGTTTATGCGTTTAAGTCCATGAGAAGAATGCAGGGCTGAACAAAGATGAATCGAAGAAAAAATGAAGATTTGGTGCATACAGTGGCCTGACACGGGTACCAGTGTCACAGGACACAGCCAGTGTCAGGAAGCTGGAGAAGAAACAAAAGAATGGAGAAATCAGTGGCCTGACACGGGTACCCGTGTCACGTGACACTGCCTGTGTCAGGAAGCCTGGGGGAAAGCAAAGAAAAGATGCAAAACAGTGGCCTGACACGGGTACCCGTGTCACGTGACACTGCCCGTGTCAGGAAGCCTGGGGGAAATTTTGAAAATAACATGGACAGAGGGCCAACACGGGTGCCCGTGTCACAGGACACGGCCCGTGTTGGCAGGCGCGAGCAATTTTGCCAGTTTTATATTTTTAAAGGCCTCAACTTCATTAAGGGTAGTTCGGACTTTTCGCATGTTTCTTTACTTGAATCAACACTACTAAAACCTAATTGGGAGGAGGGAAGAGATACTTTTTGACGCACGAAAGAATTGCAGAAGAAAGAGGAGAGCTCTCAAGGGTTTTGGAGAACAGAGATCTTCAAGAGCAATTGCGATTGAAGATCAAAGCAATCCTATTTTCTTGTAATGTCTAATCTTCCTATTGTATTTTCTTTGAATATTATGAGCGGCTAAACCCCCCAATGCTAGGGGGTGTCCCTGAATTGCTATTGTCATTGAACCTAATTTCCTTTATGTTAGAGAATATTTACGTGTGTGAAATTATTTGATTGTGCAAAGTGCTTATTGCTCTATCTATCTGACAAATAGATTTTTGATTTAAGGTTAAGGTTTAGGTCGGACAAACCACCTTATCGCTGTTTGCAAAATTATATTACGATTGTTATTGCTTAGGAATGAGGATGCTTCGTAGTAACCATAATAATCTTGATAAATTATATTGCACTTGATTACTTCTTGAATTGCTAAGGAATTAGGATACAAGAAAGTATCAAAAGGTTTTCCTCTGAGGAATTAGGGAAGATAACTCTTGAGATTCGGTAATAGTTCATGTACATTGATATTTTATAACTAAAGATTAAGGGTCATTGCAAGGCAATTCATACACTCACCCTAGCATATTCTCTCATATTGTTTTAAAGTCACATTTACGTCTCTTATTGATTTGTTGTCATTTATCATTATTTCTAGTCAAATAACAAAACCACCATGATCTTTTGTTCAATTGAATCATTAAAATAACTTATATTTCCTACGCAGTCCACGAGATCGATGTTTGGGATAAATCCTATTATTACTACATCGGTAAAAATAGTACACTTGCTATTTTCCGATCAAGTTTTTGGCGCCGTTGCCGGGGACTGCCATAAATATAAGTTCAATTTGTAATTCAATTGAAATTTTGTTGCTCTGCAACCAAAATTTTCCTTTCTGTATTTTGATTTATTGCTACTAATAATTGTCTAATCTGTGGATGCGAGGTAAGACCTCAGCTGAATTTTTTTTTTGACGCAGAACCAGAAAGATCATTACGTACCAGACTCCGTGAAGCCAGGCAAGAAAGACAGGAAACATCAAAAGCAACACTGACAGTTTCTGAATCTGAAGAAGAGGAAGTAATTTCGGTTCATTCCGAACTTTCAGACACCGAGTCTGAAACGATGGCTGCAGATCCACCTCCAGTGGAGAGACTTCTGGGTGATTATGGAGGAACAAATGCTCCAACTGGACGGTTGACAATAGTAAATCAACCGGTCAATGTTGCTCATTTTCAGTTGCACCCTTCAACGATCCAGCAACTCGAAAAGAGGCCTTTTTCAGGAAAAATCAATGAAGATGCAAATAAGCATTTACAGAGATTTCTCACGATGACCACGTCGTTAAAAATTGAAGGACACTCCGAGGAAGCGAAAAAGTTGGTAATGTTCCCCTTTACCCTTTCAGAAGATGCTGAAGAGTGGTTCTACTCTTTACCTGCTGGGAGCATTACAACTTGGCAACAAATGGAGACGACATTTCTCAACGAGTATTTTCCTGCTTCTGTGTATATCCGTAAGAGGTATGACATAGTAAATTTTAAACAGAAGGAAGGAGAATCACTTGGAGATGCGTACAAGAGGTTTAAACGATTATTAGTTGCATGTCCTACTCACAATATGGATGCAACTGAACAGATGCAGAACTTTGTGAATGGCCTCAAGATGAAGACTAAGCAACTCATTGACACAGCTTCCGGTGGCTCATCTAATTTTACAACAGCCACTGGTATCAAGAAGATCATTGAAGCCATTGCTGCGAATGAGCATTTGGAATTATATGATCGTAGTGTAAGCCAGCCGGAAGGGATGATTGATTTAAAGTTGGCTAATCAAGTTGTGAAAATGGAAGACCAAATTGCAGCTGGAGTCGAGAGAAGACTCAAGAAGATGACTGTTGAGACTCAAACTGTGGCTCAAGTTCAACCGGCTCAGACGGTCAGTTGTGAGATTTGTAATGGTCCTCACCAAACTGTGTATTGTTTTGCAACTCCTCAACAAATTGAAGAAATCAAGTTCTTGAAGCAGAACAATCCTTATTCTAACACCTATAATCCGGGATGGAAGAATCATCCAAACTTCTCATGGAAAGATCAACAACAAGTTCCTCAAAAGGCAGAATGGGAAGTAGCTATTGAGAGATTAGCCGGACAATGTTCCCAGTTTCAAGAAGAGACAAGAAACAACCATAGGAACACAACAGCTTCAATAAAAAATCTGGAAGTTCAAATGGGTCAAATAGCACAACATCTCACTCTACAAGCACAAGGTACTCTTCCAAGCTCAACTGTGGCAAATCCAAAAAACCAAGAAAAAATTAATGTTGTTACAACAAGAAGTCAGAAAGCGCCAAAGCCTGAAGAAGAGGAGGAGATAGATGACAACTTAGTCATAGAGGTAGATCTAGAAATTAGAGAAAATCCAAAAGAGCCTGAAGTAGTGATATCACCGGTTAAGCCACTAGAAGAGAAAAATAAGAAAGAAACTAAACCGGTGGTCAAATTACCATTCCCCTCTAGATTGGCCAAGAAGGATTCGAAAGAGAAGGATTTTGAGAAGTTTGCTGCAATGTTCAAGAAGTTAGAGATTAACTTACCTTTCTTTGAAGCACTTGAGAATATGCCTTTATACAAGAAATTTATGAAAGAGGTAATTTCTAAGAAAAAACAAGTGGGAGATGAAACAAAAATTGTGACTGAAAAGTGTGGTAGAGTCTCGCCAGCAAGGAAGATCCCCATTAAGAAGAAAGACCCTGGAGTGGTGGCGATACCGTGCACCATAAATGATAGAGTGTTCAAAAAGGTGCTAATTGATTCTGGTTCTAGTGTGAGTCTGATGCCATTGTCCATCTTCAAAAAGCTGGAGATTGGAAAAATAAGCGAGAGTGTAACAAAGTTGCAATTTGCTGATCACACTATTAAGAATACATATGGGATAGCCGAAGATGTAATGGTAGAGATTGACAAGTTTGTTTACCCAGTTGATTTCCACATCATGGACATTCCCGAGGATGAAGAGACTCCAATCCTTCTTGGGCGACCCTTTCTGCTTACTAGTCGCTGCAATTTGGATATTGAAAAAGGGGAACTCGTAGTTAAATCATTTGATGAGGAGGTAACACTGAAGGTGTTAGAAGTCAAAAAAGAAGCTGTTGGTGGGAATAATCAATCTAAAGTTGGTATGATCAGAAGTGAGGGAGCCAGCAAAAGTCCACACCATCCCGAAAAAGTTTCAAGTATCATCTCTAAGGTGGCCTCAACTCATACACCTATAAAAATTCCTGCGGTAATTCAAGAAATCAAGAAGAAGAAGACAGTGGAAAGTAAAGGTGAGAAGATGAAAGTGGGTAGTAACTTGAAGAGAAAAGTGGTCCATACTTCTCGGCTTCATAAGTTTGTGGTTGCGGAAGTGACAAGCAACCAAGTTTGGAGGAGGAAGTACCCTCCTTAATAAAGGGTATTGGACCGTCGAGCCATGCGACGTTAAACGAAGCGCTTCGTGGGAGGCAACCCACGGTTTTAATAATGCAGTTTACTTTTTGTTTTGTTTTCAGAAAAAAAGGTGGGTCTCTCCGGTGAAAGCTAGGAAGAGGCAGCTGGAGTCACAGTACCCTCTGTGAGTTCACCCTCACTATCTTGAATTTAAACATTGAGGTCAATGTTTGGTTCAAGTATGGGGGGGTTTTATTGCATTCAGTTTTTATTTTCAGTTTATTTGCTAAGTTTTTCGTTTTGTTTTAATTAGTTTGCTTGAAGGAACATTGTGTTGCAGAAGGACGAGGATTGTGTCAAAGAGAGGTGAATCAGTACCGAGTGGATGAAAGATCCAACCCAAGCTTGCACCCGAGGCACCCCTGAAAGTTGATACAACTGAAAAAAAAATAGTTGGACGCAACTCGATGACACTGGTCTGAGATTGAAAGCTGGTACATACGAACCGGAAAAGAAGCGACATTACACAATAAGCACTCGGGATCCTGTAAGCTATGCCCAACATGGTGAGATCATAAAAAGCCAGACATTTATCATCATGAGAGAGTAGTCAGGTATGACTTTATCACTTTGAATTTGCGTAAGTTCTATTCATATGACACTACCTGATAACACACACTGAGGCACGTTTTTTGTGTTTCCCCTTGAGCCTTTTTAGCCATCCCTGATTCATGTTTACCATTTGCAAACCCCTTTGAGCCTTTATCCCTTGTTTGTTTTTAAAAACCCGCATATATTACCCCTTGGCCAAAAGAAAAAAAATATTCCCTTTTACCCGTGCTCGGCATAAACGTGGTGGATGAAAAAGTTGTGCAAAATTCTAAGTTTGGGGTGGTGATACAAAAAGGGCAAGTGAAAAAAAAAAGAAGAGAAGAAAAGAAAAAAAATTATAGAACTCACCAAAACACACTTGTCCTGACTAAATGACTTGGTTACATTTGAAACACTCGAATAAGTGAGTGAAGTCAAGAGTCAATGATTAAACCCCATCGTACTAAAATAAGCACAATAACAAGAAAGACAACATGATTGCCGAGCCCCCAAAACTTTTGTGTATTCGTTTCCTTGTTTATCCCACCTGTCCTAAGCCCCGTTTCAACCCGAAGACCTCAAAAAGTGTGTGCAAAGTGTTTGTGTATGAAAGTAGAATTTGTTCAAATTTAAAAGTTGATATTGCATATCGTGATTTATGAGTGAATTGCTTTTAACCGTGAGAGACTTGGTGAGAAGTGTGAAAAAGCTTACAGGTGAAGGAGAATTTTAACATGAAGGTGGAGCAGAAAATTCGGGGAGTAAAAGCTAGCATGATTGACCGGAATGGTGGAAGTCGAGTTGTGAAAAACACGGTTGTATTGTGGAAGCATAAATTTAGGGGTGACATCTGTTTGATGTCTCAGGCATTGCTTGAGGACAAGCAACGAGCTAAGTTTGGGGTTGAATAGTACACTTGCTATTTTCCGATCAATTCACACAACAAAAAATAACCCTCCCCAATATCCATCCATGAACCCTAGAAATCCTTATTACCTCCATCCTGGTGAGAACCCTGGAGCTACCATTTTCGCACCTCCTCTTGATGATAACAACTATCATAATTGGAGCAAATCCATGAAACGTGCTCTCACATCAAAGAACAAATTTTCTTTCATCAATGGAACGCTTCCCATACCCTCTGAATCAGACAAGAACTTTGAGCTATGGGATCGCGCAAATAGCATGGTGCTATCATGGATAAACAGAACTCTCTCACCTCACATTGCGCAGAGCATTATTTGCTTCGACTCTGCGTTTGATCTTTGGGAGGATCTTCGCGAGCGATTCACTAAAGGGAATCATTTTAGGTTTTCTGATCTTCTTCGCGATATCCACTCCATACAACAAGGTGATCGTTCTTTATCCACTTATTTCACTGATATGAAGATTCTTTGGGATGAATTGGAAGATTTGTGCCCTACTCCTTCATGTTCTTGCCCCATTCCTTGCACATGTGGATTATCCAAGGCGGTTCGCGATTTCAAACAAATGGAGTACGTCACGTGTTTCTTGAAAGGTTTGAATGACAACTATCAAAATATACGCACACAGATTCTCCTTCTTGATCCCCTACCACCAATCAGTCGTGTGTACTCCTTAATTGCTCAACAACAGATCCCTACCACAGCCAACTCCACCATTCTCTATGCTAACAACAATAATTCCAAGGGCAGAGGTCGTGGCACGGGCAAGACTTCGATGGTGTGCACCAATTGCAGCAAAACCAACCATATTGTTGACACATGTTATTTCAAACATGGCTTTCTACCAGGATACCGCAACAAGAACTCAAAGAACACACCTGAGCAGAAATCTCAACCTACTACGGAAGCATTGCCATCCATCTCCAAAGAAGATTATCAGCTTCTCTTGCAGCTTCTCCAAAAATCAAAGAAAGAAGCTCCTAAAGATGACAAAGCTGTAATCTCAGGTATGAATCATACAGGTAGTCCTTTATCTAATCCCTCTATCTGGATTTTAGACTCGGGAGCTTCTCACCATGTTTGTCCATTCATAACTTGTTTTTCTGACATACATTCTATACAAACTGTCCATATTAATCTCCCTAATGATACTCACATGACTGCTCATTTTTCTGGAACTGTGTATATCAACAACTATCATAGACTTCAACATGTTTTCTACATACCCCAATTCAAATTTAGCATCATTTATATTTCCAAGCTTTGCCAAAATTCTGCCTATAGTGTAGAATTCTTACACAATTCCTGTTCCATACAGGATGCGTCTACCAAGCAGAAGATTGGCCAAGTCACCCCCCTTAACAGCCTTTATATTTTACATAGAACTCCTATTCATGAGGATGATACTCCCAACACTTGTACTAATGTCATTTATGATACTAATGTCAATAATAATCACATTTCTTTATGGCATCAAAGATTGGGACATCCTTCTCATGAGGTGTTATCCCACATGTCTAAATCTTTTCGCCATTACTTCACATAAACATTCACCATGTCACACATGTAATCTTTCTAAACAAACTAAATTACCTTTTTTAACAAGTAACACAACTTCTAATAAACCTTTCGATTTGATTCACATGGATTTTTGGGGGGCCATTAGTGTTCCCTCCTTAGATGGTTTTAAATATTTCTTAACTGTTGTTGATGATCATTCTAGGTATACGTGGACATTTCTTATGCATACTAAATCTGAAACCAGACAGCATATTCAAAATTTCATTAATTTTTGCAAAACTCAGTTTTCCTGCAGTGTTAAAATAATAAGGTCTGATAATGGACCTGAATTCTTAATGGCTTCTTACTATGCTTCGCATGGCATTGTGCATCAAAGGAGTTGTGTTGAGACACCTCAACAAAACTCTATAGTGGAAAGAAAACATAGGCATTTGCTTCAAGTTACTAGGTCCCTTCTTTTTCATTCCAACTTATCTAAACCATTCTGGTCATTTGCATTCTTCCATGCTTCATATTTGATAAATAGAATATGCAGTCCCACCATACAACACAAAACTCCATATGAATTGCTATTTCAAACACTTCCATCTTTTGACAACCTTAAAACCTTTATATGTTTGGCTTATGCCTCAACCCTTACCAGAAATAGGGACAAACTAGATGCCAGGGCTGCCCAATGCATTTTTTTAGGATATACTCTAGGCATTAAGGGATACTTGCTCTTTATCCTGCAAAACAGATCCTTACTCACATCCAAAAACTGCATCTTTTATGAAACACACTTTCCCTTCACACCACCACATCCCCATACCATTGCCTCATCACCTCATACTGACATTTCTACCATCCCTTTCATATTTGATTTAGAATTCAACTCATATACTACTCACAGTAAATCTACTCCCACACCTCACAATGATAACATCACCATCCCACCTACTAATAATTCCACCATACATCTTGAACCTGACAACCCTAATATTGAAGTTCTTACCAATAACCAACCTCAAGAACCTACCCCTGTCCCTGCAAATCAGGTTATTCCCAATCCTAGTGATCAATCTGATTCTAATACTAATGTTAGACAATCCATTAGAACCAAATCAGCCCCTGCATACTTAAAAGATTTCATATGTCATGTTTCACATTCATCCCCATTATATGATATATCTAAATATATTTCCTGTCAGCATCTTGCATCTGCACATCATGCATACATAGCTGCTATTACAACTACTTCTGATCCAACCACTTACAAACAAGCTAGTGTTCATCCTCACTAGATTCAGGCAATGAATGATGAAATTCAAGCTTTAACTTTGAATAAAACTTGGATCATCGCCACTCTGCCCCCAGGTAAGAAAACCATATGTTATACCCCAAAATTTGCCCACATATTTTTCAAGAAAACTCCAATCTGAAAATTAAGGGTCTCATATAATCATGGATTTTTATTTCAACAAATATCCTGACATATGAAATACTTAGTTTTTAGAATCTTTCTTATACAGTAATTTGGCTTGCAGTTGAATTTATTCTTACGCAAACGCCAAATACTGTTTATTACTTCACACATGCTATTTATTTATTTACAGATAAATAGTACTGACACAATTGGTACAGAGTTAAATCTTTTGCAGGCGCAGAATCAAGAAACTCAGACTGTACTGGTAACAGTAAATATTAGTTATTTATTATGTCTGTGTTTTTTTTTAACAAGTCAAGTAAATAAACTTTCATTTTTCACATAAAACAAAAAACAAAAACAAAAACAACAAAAAAAGAGAAAATTAACTTTGACTGTTAATTTTTCACTTTTAACTGCTGTTTCAATACCTGAACAGTCAATTGACAGCCAAACTGCTGGCAGTACAATTCTCAGTGTTTTGTACCATCAATCAAATCAATCTTTCACAATTCAAAATTCCAAGATTTTTGTTCAAGAAGTCTTCTGAATATCACATGATTAGCAGAGACTCAACACTGCACAAAAATCAGGTACGCTTAACTGTCTCCTACACAAACAGTCCCTAATCAGGGTTTTTCTTGTTTTTACAGGAGCAACAAGTTTTTGAGAGCTCAAATGGATTTCATATACATCCATACATCTCAAAGTACCATCATACAAATTTTCAAACTTCAATTCACTCAGACGCACCGTCAGCAGCTCAAACAGTCAACAGACGACCCGTTTGACCAGAAAAGTCAACTGACAGTCAAAAATGAAATTTTTTGTCAAAGTCCATATTTTGTCAAAGGATTCAACATTTGATCATTGGATGATCACAATTCATCAAGGAAAGATCAAAAATCAACAAAACCCTAAGATTCAAAATTAGGGTTTTTACCTGAAAAAGTCAACTCAACTTTGACTGATCATAACTCTCTCATCCTTCATCCAAAAAATTCAAACCAAAGCTTGTTTTGAAGGAAATTCAATTATCTTTCAAATGCCATTGATCCCATGGTCATTGGATTCACCATTTGAAAACTATGGCCAAAGACATTACAGGTCATTTTCAAAATCAACAAAAAGACACTTTTTTCAAAAGGACACACAAGGAGAACCAAAAATCATTTTGATATGAGACCAAAGACATTGGTTAGAGGACTCTTTGAGGTTTCCAAAAAGTGCAAGATCTCCTTCATATGACAAAAATTGAAGGATTTACACCTTGTTGAAGTTGGCTAAATTTTGGGAAAATGCATGAAATCAACATTGCTCAAAAATGTTTTTTTTCCAAAAGATGCCAAGTTTTTATGGTCCAAACATCTTTGCCATGTTACTATGGGCCTCCCACGACCAAGACAAATCCCACTTCTATATTATCCATTTTTTGACATAATTTTATCTTATTTTAAGATTAAAATTAAAGGAAAATTGCAAGGATAATTAGTAGCTTGATCTCTAAGCATGACTCACCTCCAAAGTCTTCAATTTTCTGCAGAAGATTGGTGTCCAAGGCAAGAGCATTGAATGGAGTCAAAGTTGGTCAAAAATTCAAGGTTTTTTAATATTAAAGAACCAAACTTTCAACAAAGGCAACAAAGCTTCTTAGCTTGAGTTCCAAGCAACTTTGGGCTATAAATGAGCTATCATACTTCAGCAACAAGAAGAGCAAAAAAAAGAGCCAAAGAGAGACACGAAATATAGCAAGAGCATAGCCAAGAAACCTCTAAAAATTCTCAAAATTCTCCAAACTTTGTAATTTTCGAATTATATATTTCAATCACTATCAATACAAACCAATTGCTCTAATCATCTCCTGGCACTTAATATAGTAAGTTAGAAGCAATAACCATGGCTATATACTCATAGAACTCGTGTTTAAAGAATAACATATTCGTGCATATTATCAACTTTTGATATCTATACTATAAGCTTATTTAAACAAAATCTAATGCCTTTGCCATCCCTTTGAGATCATATGGGGTAGATCTAACGTCTAACATGTGAGTTTAAAGCCCAGAATCGTGGGGTGCCATGGTTGAAGCTTAAAGCTTCAACCTTTTCGTTTTCATACTTAGCGTGATCAAATGAGAAAACTAACCTCACCATTGGACTCAGGAGGTCATCTTTAGTAGATCTGGGCCATTGTGGTTTTTATTTTCATGCGTTTTTGTAGGTTTCAAAAAATCCAGAAATTCGAAGGTGGAATCCGCAGGTAAAATCGCAGGTAAGTCCGCAGCTAAATCCGCAGGTAACTTGGAGAAGATGATGAACAGTGTAGTTGAACGTTTGACTGCACGCGTGGACAAATCTTGCTTCTCCATTGGCCAGTTTTGGCGCGTGTGGACCCCATCAAGAGTTTGAATTCATTTTGAATTCAGTGCATGCAGTCTTATCATTATGTCATGTTCTCTTCAATCTGGGCCATAGATCTTCATTAAAAAATGAATCCAACGCATCACAACAAGCAGCCTATACCATGGGCTTCACTAATTTCCACACCAGATTAGTATCCTTTTTAATTTTCTATTTTATTTTATTTTTATTGCAAAAATAATCAAAAAATAGTTTTAAAATCCAAAAAATTCCACAAAAAATATTTTAAACTTCTAAAATAATATATTATTTTCTGAAATAAAAAATATTTTATTTTTCTTCAAAATTTCAATATTTTACATAATTAATTAGCATGTACTTATATATTTGCTTATTAATTATTTTAATTAGTCAAAAAATCATAAAAAAAATTGTTCTTTATATAAAATATTGTTTATATATTATAAACTAATTTTGTACATATTTAGGATAATTTTCTGTTTAAGTTTTAATTATTTGTATAATTATTTGCATAATTATGTTTTAATTAGCTTAATCAATTTCAAATCGATTTCCAAAAATTCCAAAAAAAATTAGTTTTGTTTTAAAATTAATTAACAAATATTTTGTACATATTTTGAACTTAATTTCTAGGTTTAAATCTATTTTCATCTTTTTCTTCATTTTAATTTAATTAATCATGCATTAATTATAATTAAAACCAATCATAAAAATTCCAAAAACATGCCTTTTATGTTTCTTGCAATTTAAAATTCCTAGATAAATGTATAGGATGTCAAATTCATGTAAATAGGCTAGTTTACATTTCCTGCACAATCGATGTAATAGTGTAGATTTACTTTCCGCACTTTACATTTCCGCATTTTAATTTCCAGCAAATATAAACTGCGTGTATGTCAAAGATAAAACTGAACCGTTAGATCACTAACTTCAAAGATAAATATCTGAATCCAATCACAATCACACTTGCACCTCTTCAGGTAATCCTTTTTCATTCTTTCAAAATCAAAGTCAAAATTCTACTGTTTTGAGTACAAAATTGAACCTTGCTTTTATATCCGATGACAGGATAGATTTTTAAAGGAAACAAGGATAAAGACCTTATAACTCAGGGTAGACCTCCTAGTTTGCTTGCTCAAATCAAAACAAACAAAATTCTCATACACTGCTGTTTCTTTCAAAACTTTCCAAAAAGACAATACTTTGTATACATCCAGACACGGATTATTACAAAGTTAACGTTCTTTTCAAAACATCTTTCGAAAGATAAACAAGCATTTTGTATTACATCCACACACGGATCCTTACAAAATTCAAAGTACAAAAGTATTTGGGAGCCACATATGAGCAATTTCAGAGCAATCAAAAAAAAAAATGATCAATCAACAATTGAGCTAAGCAAACTTAAGAGCCCATGGATAACCATGGATACAAAGGGTGCTAACACCTTCCCTTTGTATAACCTACCCCCTTACCCAGAATTTCTTAAAGGTCTTTTTTCTGTGTCTTTTATAAACCTTTCCTTAATTGGATAAAATAAAAGGTCGGTGGCGACTCTGTGATATTTTCAGAAATGCGAAAGCATTAAGCGACACAAAAAGGAGTCAGTTCACGTATCTCTACAGATCAGAGGTATGGCCCGGTATTAAAAAAAAACGGAGGTCCACAGAACTGGCGACTCTGCTGGGGAGATACTTTCAAAAAACAAAATGTTTTCAAAAGGGGTTACCTTAAGAGAATAGGTCGATGTTTTCAATTGATTGATTTGATTGCTTTATCTTTCAAAGGTTTGCTTGGGTATTTTGCTTGTGTGAAAG